>NW_008597874.1:0-2201 GCF_000691845.1 Merops nubicus | reverse complement strand
TCTGGTGGGATCTCATTATGTGACGAGCTGAACATCTGGATTAAAATAGATCAAATAGTCACTAAATCCTAAATAAGCCTGAGAGCTCAGCAGCAGCCATATGCTTCCTACTGAAAAGCTCTAAAAAATCTCTCCTTGCCATTAGCTCACGCCACGTGCAGTGTTTCCTCTTCCTCCAGCCCAGCTCTGAGAACAAACCTTCCTCCTCTTCCTCCCCAGCCCTCCCTGCTCCAGCCAGCCTCTGAACCAGGAGTCTGAGGATCTTCTTAGCAGGGATGGCCGAGGGCACAGGTCACCTCTGAGCTCTGGTCACTGGAAAGTGGGTGGGCACCTACCCTCCTGGGCAAGAGATTTGGTGGTTGTGATTGAAGGAAAACGAATCATCATCCAAGGGAGCTGAAAAAGAAACCCAGAGCTTTGTTGTTCAGCACTGATGCTTGGCTCAGAGAGGGGTTCAACACAGTAAATACTCAGGTTTTGTTGCCTGTATCCTTCTGAAGCCAAAAAGAAGGTCAAGAGGCCTTCAAGAGTAGCTTCTCCCTTGGCTGGAGGACCAAGGGAAGGTAGGATGGACCCAAGGGAACGTAGGATGGACCCAAGGGCCTCACAGAGGATGCAGGACCTGGGTAGGATGGGCCCAAGGGAAGGTAGGATGGACCCAAGGGATGGTAGGATGGACCCAAGGGAAGGTAGGACGGACCCAAGGGAAGGTAGGATGGACCCAAGGGAAGGTAGGATGGACCCAAGGGAAGGTAGGATGGACCCAAGGGCCTCACAGAGGATGCAGGACCTTCAGAGGTGCTGCTTTTCCCTGGGCATCACACAGGCTGCCTCTGCATCAGCCCTGCTTAGGCTGCTCCAGGCAGGAGAGGACAACCTGTGACCAGTCTCAGCTCCACTGCAGCTGGCTTTGCTGGTTCCAGAACATTTCAACACTGCTCTTGTGGCCTGCTAGGGAAGGAAATAAAGTCAGGAGCCTGTAGGTGATGAGATTTAGTTTAGCAAGACGTGGGCTAAGTTCTGGTGAGGTCTTGGTGGACTCGTCTTGGCCAGAGGGATTTTTTTAGCCATTTTTAGCCACACCAGCATGTTGCCCAGTGGTCAGATGAGGCTGACAACCAGTCTGCCCAGTGATTGAGTGATGAGCATCAAGATTTAGCCAAGTTTTGTTGCAATTGCATGGTTTCACCCTAAAAACATTCTACTAGGAGGTAAACTGTGGGTGAGGTCCACCCTCAGGCCCTCCAGCAAAACATCTGCAGTGCTGGTGAGTTGCCGTGGTGACCCCCAGGAGGGGTGAGGGCAGCACCAGGGATGGTTGGAAGTCGGTGTGTAACGACCATAATTGCATTAGTGATGGGAATTAGCAGTAATTGGGCAATTTGGATGGTACACGTTGGTCTCCAGGCGAACAAGAAAGATTTGCTTGGTTGTGATGTGCTGGTTAATGAGACTTGGAGACTGCCACTGAAGTCCCTGCCCTGTGCAGAAGGTCTGCTGCCTTTTTGCCTGCTGCTGTAACTCTTCCATCATTCAGCCTTTATTAATAATGAGATCAAACCCCACGTGGGGTGTCCTACGTGGAGGGGTCCCACTGGTGTCCCCTTCCCTCCACTGCCCCTGGGCACGGTGCCCCCAGGGTGGGACTGAAGGGGAAGGATGCACATGGAGCCCACCTGCAATACTTCATGGAGGACAAGTTCTGCTGGGGGAGGTCCAAGGGACAAATTTTGGCTCCCTGAGCCTCCTTTGCTCCAGGCTCAGCACCCCCAGCTCCCTCAGCTGCTCCTCCCCACACTTGGGCTCTAGACCCTTCCCCAGCAGCTCCGTTGCCCTTCTCTGGCCACGCTCCAGCCCCTCAAGGTCCTTCTTGTGTTGAGGTGCCCAAAACTGAATGGAAGGTCCAGATACCCACCTCTGGGACGCTCAGACTGGAGGAACCAGCTCGCCCTTTGCAGAGACATCTCCCCAGCCTGCCTCAGCTTTCCATTCCTTTGCAGGAGAGTGGGTTTTGGTGAGGAGGGGGCCGGGGGTGTTGCGCTGGTGTGGGACCCACACGCTCCTCCTCCCTCCTGGGAGAGACCTCTTGATTTTGCAGGATGATCCCAAATCCTTCCAGAAGGGAAACGAGGGGGCAGGAGAGGAAATGACATCCCCCCAGGAGGGGAATTGTGAACCGAGGAGCTCCCGGGGGCTTTGTT
>NW_008597873.1:10456-40469 GCF_000691845.1 Merops nubicus | reverse complement strand
GCGGCGTGGCTGCAGTGCAGGCCTGGGGCGGCCAGACACGGTGCCCCGAGAGGCCCAGGGGAGAGAGAAACTCTGGTTGAAATTGAAATAAGGTAAAGCTGGGAAGGTCTAGGAGTATTTTTTAAGCCAGACATCCTGTTGAAACTCACTTAAGCCCCAGAACAGGGTTCAGTGATGTAATGCACGTTTTGCAGAAGCATGCTCGTGGACCCTGCAAGCTGCTGGAGCTGCAGAGGAGTCCGCAGGCAAGGGCAGACTCGGTGACGTGTGCGTGTCACCGACACAGGGATACCCTTTACACAACACGTGCCTCGATGTCCGAGGTGAGGGCTGGGGCTTGGGAGCTGAAGGGTGGGAGGCTTCGAGGGGCAGGGGGTCCCATGCGAGCCCCAAGCACGCTCTTGCACGGCACCTCACCTTCTGCCCTCAGCAAGATGTTGTATTTGACTTTCCTGCTGCTTGTTAAATTTTTTTAAAAAAAATGTATTTAAGCTAGCTGTAGCTGGAATACATAGAAAACACAGAGAAATATAGAATTTTCCTACTTTGTTTTCCTGCTTCCCCTGACACTTTTCATTGAATATCTGGACTTTTGCTCATGGAACTGCTTCTCATCAGAATGAGATATTCCACAGTATCCTCCCTGTGAACTGCGGAAACAACTTTATCTGATTCAAAGTACATGGAAAGATAAGACTTGAAAGTCAATTGACTTAAATGTAGGAAAAAATGCAGCTTGGTGATTATGGTGTATGCTAAATTTTAATAGCATTTAGAAAGAGTTTTGTGGGGTAGAAAGGAGAAGCAAACCTATCAAACCTCAGCTGTGTTCTGGTTTATAGTGCAGAACACTTTTCTGCTGCCAACCAAAGGCTTTTAAATGTAATAAGGCACAGTTGAACCCAAGGATTTCAAGATCTATGTAAAACATATGCATATATAAAACAGCAAATAAGAGGTTCCACTGCAGAGCAGGTAGAATTTAGGCAGAGATGCTTTTAGAGGAAAAGCATCCGACTTGTCATGGATAATTATTTACTAACTATTTACTAACATGTACCACTACTTAAAGAATAATTTTTGAAGTTTTGAAGGCTTAGAGTATCTCTAATGTGTTACAGTTCCTCTGTTTAAAAAAACAAACAAAACAAACAAACCCACAACACAATTGCAGTAATGTACTAATCTGTATTTTTAAACACATTGAAAGAAAACAGTAAGAGAAGCTGCTGGTTGTTGGTTAAAAAAGTAAACCTGAAGAGTGATAGATTTCGATGGTTTGAAATATTGGTTGTCGTTTCTGCTTTGAGCAGTCGTTTCACAGCCAATGCCTGGTTTTCATCTGTAATTTTATTTTTTGTTGTATTTCTTTTTTAAAGATACTGTACTCTCTTGCACAGATTTATAGCCTTTCCATCTTTATATGCTAATAACATGTTGTTATGCACTTTTTGCAAACCACTGCCAAGAGCTAAGCCTGCAAGTTTCTCCCTGATAGTAGTTTGAGTGTTCTGTCCTGTTACTGAGTGCATTACTTTTTAGTAATGCCACTGGAAAAAAAAAAAAAAAAAACAAACACAAACCTAATTGGAAAAAAGAAAAATAGAATCTAGAGCTAACTGTATTTTGCTCTTACTTGTAGTAATGTAGCCAACAGCTGGAATTATTTCCCCAGTTCTATCAGGTGAGTTACACAAAACTTTTATTTACAGCATGTGAGCTATGACTATGCTCGGTTACTTGGCATTTAAAAACCCCAGTTCATGAGTACCTCCAGGCTGGTCTCTGTGCAGGTCAGTCCCAGCTGTGTGACCCAGGCTCTCCGCTGACTTTGAGCAGCCACTGGGACACCACATTGAATACTTTCCTTTGAAAGTACTGGTATCAATGCATATTTTAATGAGGGTTCCACTGATAATGCCATTTCCAGTGAACGATAGCTGTCAGCCACTCAAGTGCTATTTTTTTCCCCTTTGGACATAAATGCTGATGGCCTGCCTGGAGACACTATAAGCAGGTTACAGAGTTGGTTGCGCCAGGAGTTACAAGTTAAAAATGGTAAGCAGTGGAACATGTGGACTGGTGTCAACAAAACTAGACACTAGAGATCAGATACTTTGATGTGTTTGTTGCAGCTTTTTTTATTAAAATGTAGATTATAATTGTACAGATGAATCACCTTTCTCGTAAATCTTATTCTCCTTGCCAGTGGAGTAGCTATGGAGTGGAAAGTTGCTTAGGTTTGAGGATAATTCCTTCAGGAGTTCCTGGTGTCTAATGCAAAAGTCTTTCACCTTTTTGAAGTGCTTCTCACACTGACAGTTGTCAGCAATGGGAGACTAGGCTAAACAAGATGGATCTGCTGTGATAATGTCTCTATTTCCTGTCTGCTAGTGGATAATCCTCCACAGATTAAATTCTGAACGTGTTTCCGTGAAGATTCGTTTACCATCGTTCTCTAGTGATCCTCCCTCACACACGCACCTAGAAGCACGTGAGTGGCATGCAAGGAGGTGCGTCCATCCCGTCCAAAATGCAGTGATGGCTGAAGGGGGAGAGACGAGCAAGGGCTGCTTTTCCTGAGACTTCACTTGGGTCTGCCTGGGGAAACCTGTACATTGTCTTAGTCCTCAGCTTCTGAACAAAGGTGCTGCCTTTTATCGAGCTTGCTTTTGAAACAGGACTCCCGGAGTTGTGCAAATACCCCATCAACAGCGCAGCGGCTCATTGCATTGGCCCCAGTGCATGCAGTCTTCATTACTTGCACTGCTGGTAAAAGGCGGCGTTTCCAGCAGATCCGCACTACTCCATTTAGCTGAGAACAATGATTTATTCCTCCCTTGCCATCGGACACCCTCTGCTTCCCTGGCTGATAACGAACCTTGCTGCGAGGGAGGGGACAGGAAGGATGGCTCTGCTGTGAGGACAGGCAGCAAACCAGGCACTGGGAGGAGAAGCTCCCACTCCCTGTCAGATGCCGTTAAAACACGTATGTGTTGCTTAAAGCCCAAACAGACCTGCTGATGTAGACGTTACTAAAGCAGGCTTTAATTCAGAGCTGTCTGGCACCCTGAGCAAGGCTGGAGATGGAAGTGCTTGTGTCTTGGGGCCATACATCCCCTTCCTCGTACCTCTGGGGTTGCGTTTTTCTTTTTGCCGATGTTTGGGCTGAAGTGGCCATGGCAAGTCTTGGCACAGACCATCACTCCACTTCTGGCTTCTCTCACGGGTACACTGCCCTGCACTTGCTGCCCACTACTTTTCCCTGCAGAAGGTTCTTGGAGCAGATGAGAGAGAGGATGAATGCTTTCTTAGCAGGCGAAAGCAGGGGCGGTTTAGTGGGTTTGTTTGGTTGTTGTTGAGGCACAGAAATCACAGTGAATTTCCAAGTCTTGGCACTCTGGGCCTTTGGAATAACCTGCTAGAGAAGAAAAGTGAGCTGCTGCCATCAGAGGCATTAAGAGAGGGTCGTTGGCTCCTCAGCGTGAGCCGTATACTGGGCAGGGCTCAGCGGGGTGCTGGGGTGGGCTGCAGGTAGAGGCAGCTCCTCCAGCTCTCGGGAATCCCTGGGCATCCACTGCTGATGATGGAAATGAGCAGAGAGTGGGGACCTCTGACTGCCGGGTGTTTCTGCCTTTTTGACTTCCCACCAGCAAGCTCACACGTGGGACGGTTGATGAAATGCCTGTGCACAGTCTGTGGGTAAGGGCAGAGGGTGCCTTTGGCCTTGCACAGCTGGCCTGCCCCTTCTGCTGCAACCACACCGCTTGTGTCTACTGGATGGGCACAAAGAGCATACGTATTCCCGGGACAGGCCAGGGATGGGCATCCTGGCTTTGCCAGTTTAGGCATTTCGCCTCTTTAAAATTGTTCTAATTGGGCAAACTGGTGTGGCAGAGCTGTGCGATTACCACTGGGGCAAAGGAAGAGATCTGTTGGTATCTCTGTCCAGCTGTCATGCAGAAACCTTCACCAGAGACTTTTCTCCACTGTAAGTGCCATTGTGACAGCAGTTCGGTGTCACGGCTGCATGCCCACGTGGGCTGTCATTTGTCCACTCCAAAGCTTTAACTCTTCCAGAGTGATTGTTGTCCAGGGTGTAGCTTCCTCTCCTAAAGCTCAGTGCTCAATTATAATTCCCAATTGACCAGTGCTTTTGAGATCTGTCAGCTAGCCAGCTTTTAATCCATTAAGTGTGTGTTACAGATAATGTATAGAGTTATTTTTTAAATGTTAGAATGCTCTTTGGTACTAAGTCAAATGCTGCACAAAATGTTAAGTGCCTTACAAATATGTTGTTTTTTTCAACCAGACTTTGCACCTCCTCAAAGAGTGAAATCAGGTTTTCTTAACAAGAGCGATTTCCCATAAAACCAGGTTGGCAAGCATCAGTTGTAGTCACATCCCTTAATTCCTTATTCATTGAATCTCATATCAATTTTTCCACTGCTTTGCCCGGGACTGTTGTTAGACCCGTCAGCCCAATGTGAAAGAATGAGAGGTTCGTTCTGCTTGACCTTTTTGGATATTGATTAAGAGAGAAATGATACAGAACATAGGTACTAGATGTGATTGGGAGTTAGCAGCCCTTCCATGTTACAAGTGGCAAACATGACAGTCTGTTTACTTCCTCTCATTACATATAGCTATACATTGCATACAGATATTTGATGTAGTTTAATGTCAACCCAAAATTAGGAGTGCTAGGTCCTGGGTTGGCACAGGGTGAATTAAACAGATTAGTAGTGAAAGAGTATTTGGGTGCTACCAGGGGGAAGATGTGTCGAATGAAGTGCATCAGTTACATGCAGGCAAGTAACAGTATTGTGGTTTCATCCTAGTTTTGTTAGGGAAACAGAAAGACTGGTAACTAGATTAAATGTTTGGCTTCAGCCAGTAATATATTAGAATAAGGCAGCAGCCTGCAAGTTTACTTAATCCTAGGAAAAAAATGTAGTGGGTTTTATTTTTTTTATTTAAACATTATTGCTTCAAGCTTTAAAGTGTTCTTATTTGGGAATATGTTTCCAGTTATTTGCAATGTGCTAATTACCCGGTGGCAGAACCTAAGTGGGTGTAAATTGTCATATCTCTGCTGACTTCACTGGAACTGTGGCAATTTGCACTTCAGGAGGATCTGTCACCTAGATTCTTGCCAAATTTGAAATCCCTTCGCTCGAACTTGGCTGGGGAGCCTCAAGCTCGTGGGAATACAGAAGAAAGCAAGTGTTTCACAGAGCTTAAAATTCTGCGCGTCTCATTGATTTGTTAGCGTTTGTGTTTGCTATTCAATCCGCCACAGTGATGTGTAATGGATACTTGAGCCATCTCGACTGACGAGAAAGGAATCCTGGCTCAGGCAGAGCCGTTGCCATGGAAACGGCTGCGGTGCCCGCGCGGGCTCCCCACGAGCTGGAGGGGGCATCTGGGATAATTCGGTACAGAGGCAGCGGCGCACTCAGCCTTCAAAAGCCTCTGCGAAGTTAAATATGTGCTAAAGGCTGGTGCCTCTTAATGCAGCTTTTGACACGACCGTGCATCTGGCCAGGACCTCTAAATGCTGGCGGAGCGGCTGGGGGCAGCAGAAATACCCTTCCTCCCCAAGCAGCCAGCCCTCCCTTTTCAAAACAGACTGAATGAGGGATGACTCAGGGTGATGGTAAATAGCAAGTGGGGAATTCCAGGCAGAAGGGCATAAATACAAATTTGTTTGGCCATCTAGCATCCTGACGTTTCCTGCTGTAATGGCCTTCTAATTGATTAATCCTAATATAAAAGATTCATGTTGTCAGCTCCCTCTACGGCTTTTTCAGTTCAGTGTCGTCTCAGCAGCCAACAAGAATGTCTCTCACATTGATGGGAGCCATGGAGAAGATGGTGGTGGTGGCAGAGCCAAGCTTTGAGGCCCTGGTGCCTCTGCAGTAGCTCGGTGTGAGCCACCTTACCCCAGTGTGAAAGGGCATTTATGTGATTTTTGGGGCCAACTGAAGTTGTTCTGCTGGTTGGCTGCACCAGCAAGTCATCCAGTGATGAAGACCAGAGAGGACACCAAACTGATGAACTGCATATCCCACCCCATGTCTCTTCCTTCAGGGCAGGTTCTCCTTCTCATCCAAGCTGTTGATAGGGCTCTTCGTGGCTGCTGAGCTTACCTTGGCACGTTGGTTGTGAAGCCTTTCCTATAAATCCCACAGTGCCTTCTGACCTGAGGGCTTTTCTCATGGGATGTCACAGGAAGTGGTCAGCTGGTTTTCTGTGTCTACCAAGTCTATAAAAATGTTTGAGGTAATGATATCACTTAGTAGGATGGTACCTAAGAGCCCTGTGAGACTCTGCCCCTGCATCTAGATGCATTGTGTGCAGCTTCGGCTGGAATTTGTCTGTTGGAAGAAGCAAGAGGAGAGTGATCCTTTTATTCCCTTACTCTGTTCATTGCTCATTTGCATCAATGTTTTCTCAGTGTATTAAAAACAAATGAAAGACTTGCCTAAAAATTGTAGAGTTCTGTGAGTGCTTCTGAGAAGATTTCCTATGTAAAGCCTTTCCATTTTTTTAGACATTAACATCAAAACTTGCGCTTCCCTTTGTAAAACAAAGCACCCTGCCTGCCTTTCCTCCATTCTCCTTCTCATGTCCAACCTCACTAAGTGTGCTCCCTGCAGTCGCTCCCTGCATGCCCTGCTCTCTCCTCTCATCCCGGGCACACTCTGATCCGGAGCATGCCCTTTACACATGTCCAAAATCAGCTTTGCTCAGATGCTTCTCAGCCGCCTGCTTCCTCCGTGCTCCTCGCCTTATCTCAAGCCTCTGACACCTCTGGCAGACTCTCCCCTCTGTGCATCCTTCCATTTGCAGCTCATTTTTCTTTTTTTTTTCTTTTTGGCTTGTCTGCCACAGGATGACTATCCCCTTCGGTGTTCAGATGCTCACTTTTGCCTCCTGTTAGTCCCTGATGCCAAATGCCCCCCTGCTCGCTGCCTGGGTTTGCTGCTTCTCGTGCCTTTCTCTCAAGTGTCCGGTGAGGTGCATCCTTCCTCCTCCTTTCATCTGTCCTCAGCCAGGGTGCCTGCAGAGAACTTGTAGGTGCTTTGGCTGGTGAAATGCTGCAATTGCTGCTGTGAGGAGTGTAGTTTCGTCCATTGCTTCTCTGTGCCTTGCCAGGTCTCTTACATGACACAACAGAGTCCTGTCCCCATCCACTGTATTATACACATTATTTATAATTGCAGCAAAGGACCTGCATAGCTTAAATAAAAGTGAGGTGAAATATGAGTTTCTGACTCCTTCTGTGCTTTAACTCTTGGTATTGTTAAATAGCATTGCTGTTTTTTCACCTTGTTTGATGCTAACTGTATTTATTCATGTTATGTACTGCCTTGAAGTCATCGATGTTTGGCACTTGCTGAGGTCGGTGGCTCCAGCGATTCAGCCCTTTCTGCATTTTTCTCACTGCCAGCAGGTACATGGAATTGTGCGTAACAATCTTCCAGTGAGCTGGGAAGACTTCCTTAAAGAGGATAAATCCACAGGCAGTGGGAGATTTTTCTGGAATCATATTTATTGACCATCTGTTTGTATGTCTCATCCCTTCCCCATTCAGGGCAATTAAAGGCTGTGAGACCCTATTTCCAGATGAAGGGGAATGGCATGGGGAGGGCAGAACAGGCTGCACAGCTGGGCTGTGGCCAACACCTTTGAGATTACCATTCTTGCCTGTCCCTTGGTTATGAATTACTCAGTGTTAAAATAAAGATATGCATTGATTCCATAAACAGATGTAATATACCAGGTAGCAGATTTTTATCTGCTTTGGGCCTAATACATTAACATTTTGCTTGTACAGGCATATTGTTATCTTTATGTGGTTTCTCTGGTTGGCCATATGGATTTGTTGGCTGCACAGTATTTTTCAGCCAGTATGCAGCAAACTTGCCATCTGGGTGATGTTTGCCCGACTACTTGGAATAGTTGTGGGTTTTTTTTAAACATGGGTGTAAGAAGTTTCTGTTATCCCCCATTTTACTATGTCTGGGGCATATTTTGCTTTCCTCGACATCAAAGTGTGGACAGTGGGGGCTGTCTTTTAGAAGACTTGGCTACATGGGGATATAATCTGTGCTGTGCAGCACATCTCTGCTGTGTTATGGGCAAAATTCTCCAGAACTGAGGAAGCTGGCTTGGGAGCTAATAGAAAAAAAATATTTCTTTGCAAACAAAGGTGGATATTCCAATAGTAAGGGTGTATTTTATTGCACCATTCCCAGGCTGGGATGTTCCGTGAAGTTGATTCATAGATGCAGAAATGACAAAACTGCAGGAGCCAACGGCACGGTGGGTGCAGATGTCCTGGAACATGCCTCAGCTGCAGGAGCTGGGAGAATGCTCCTTGTGCTGGGGAATTGCTGTCCAGGCACTCGCTCCCTTCCCTGGCAAAGGCTGTGCCCGCTCTCAGTGCCAGGACAGTGGCCTGCAGAGCTGGGTGGCTCGTGGTCATGGCAGCTCTGCTCCGTGTTGCCCACCTCACTTAGCTCAGTAGCAGGAGAGGGGATGCACGATACCGTGTTCCTATACAGCATCGGAAAAATTGCCCTTAGGTCTCACATCCATGTTTGTAACCTTTGTAAAAATATTATTTCCCATTGCTACCCGGTTTTTATAATGTCAATATACTAAGCTCTACCTCCCAGCATTACATCTGACACACAGCGCTGCCTTCGTTACACCCTAGAGCGCATGTGTTTGCTAAGCTGGCTTTCAAAAATAGCTGATTTTAAAAAAAAAAAAAAAAAGAATTCACAGGAGACTTTGCTTTTGGCAGGGAAAGAAGATTTTATCGTGGTCTGGAGCAAAATGCACAGCAGATCTTTAATTGAAGTTCACCTTTAGCATTCAGGGTTCTTCTGGCTCCAATTTGAAGCCATTGTGGTGGATCATTATCTGCAGAGATTAGCTTTCCTTTGGGACGTTCTTCTCCGCTGTAACTCCACTGCACAGAGCCAGAAGCTCCCTCACGTAACTGCATGTCCTGGTGCTGGTGGTGAGCGTGCTGGCTGCTAGCCCCAGGGCTGATTGGTGCTCCTGCCTTCAAACCTTCCTTCTCCTCCTCTGGAAAAATTAGCATCTCTTCTATTAGTTTTTTTTAATTTTATCCCATCTAAAAACCTTATTATCGTCTCATTTTCCTTCTGTGAAGTGCAGAGTTAAGAAGCTGCATTTAGATTATGGAAAGGATTGCCCCAAAATAGGCATAGCCGAAAAGGGCAGCTCCTGATGAGCAGTCACAATGTCAGTAAATATAGCAGTAATGCAATTAGCTGTGCAGGGCCAACGGTAGTGATTGAACTCTGCGGAGTTGCACTGGAATTTAAGGAAATTAATACAAATCATGTATAACGCTCTTAGTCAGAATACCAAATCCTAGCATCTTATGTTTTGACATGTCTACTATTTATATGCAAATTCAGTCTTTTCTGCAGAATTACCTTGGAGATAAACATTTTATTAGGAAGTTAAGGAAGAGGACACAATACGTTAATGGAACATAATCAACACATAGCTTGTGACTGGGAATAGAGCGATGAGAGAGGGAGAGGAGCTTTTGTGTGATTTTTATTCTTTGAGATGCATTCCCGTTTCCCTCTGCTCCATATGCATTCTGCTTGCAGGCTGTGTAAAACCACACTTTGTTAAATTGTGTGTATTTAGCAATACTTTCCACACTGGAAGATCTTTGCAGCTAAAACTGATGTCTCAAACTTGAATACAGAGTGGCTTTCACACGCAATTGCGTGTTACTTGGAGTTTCTGGGCCTCAGACAGCATGTGCTAATTGCTGTTGTGGCATGTGTAGTCCTGGGATGCTTCAAAGAAGGAATAGTTGGTAGCCGTAGGGCACAATGAGGCTGTTGAGCAAGGTGGCATTACATTATTTACAATACTATATACAGCAGGGAAGAACAGTGGTCAGGAAACATTAGTGGAAAGCAGAACAGCAAAGGACAAGTTGAACAGATTGGGAAAATGGGTTGTTTTATGAGCAGAAATAAAAAGCTTGTTGAGCTTGTTTAATCTGGCAAAAGCAAGGCTGAGAGGTGATATGGTCACTCCATCTCCAAATGTCAAAGGAATGAAGTAGGTGGGGAGGGGAAAAGCCATGTGGACTGAGGAGTGCCAGTAGCACAGGAATTACCCGGACCAGGAATGGCTGCAGATTTCTGTTCATCTTGGAGTCTTGTGTCTTTGTACGAGCCTTCCTGCAGGAGTCGGGGTGCAGGCCACAGGGCTCTTGTGCGAGTGGAGCCGGCTGGGAGCTGAGGACGGAGGTCACCTGCAGCATCTGGACATGGGAGCACTGGCTCGATGGCCAGAAATGGCCAGTGCCGCTAAAAGGTACAGCACTGGCCACTTGGAACAGGAAGGGTCCTTTTTCCTTCGTCTTCCTTTTTTTTTTATTTCCCTCTCCAGAGTATGGTTAGATTTTTGTTGCGTGTTAGGATGTGCTGAAGTGTTATTTGCTGGTTAGTTGTGCTTTCTGGCAGATTCATTGTAAGACACTAGACACCTTTCTGGGGTGGTACAATCAATATTCAGAAGGCTCTGAAAACCACAGTTATCTGTGTGCTTTATAAATACCTGTCTACATTATTCTCCAAATGACTCCGTTTCACTTGCTGCTGCTGTCATCATGATGAATCATTTTACATACAACCCTGAGATGATAACTTCTAAATTTAGGGCTTAGCTTCATGAAACCTCCCTGAATGTCTGGATGTGACAGAGCAATTCTGCTTGGAGGAACCAACAACCAACAGCTGAGCAGGATTGTTGGGCACCTCCATGTGCTCACTGCACTCAAACAGCTGAGATTTGGCTTTTGTTTAAATAAATGTGTTTATTTATTTTTTTCAAATAAGCGTGTGGTTTTATAAACCGGTGGATAATGTGTAGTTTGCTAGCAAGCTCAATCTTGCAAAATCAGCACCTTTTGCAACTAAAAATGCCTCTTTTTCTATGTAAAAAAAAAAAAAAAAAAAAGATAACAAAGCAAAGAGGGTGATATCACAAAACAGGCATACACACTACCTGCAGAAAAAAATATTTTCATAAAAATGCCCATGCAGTTGTCCAAGCACAGGTATTTAATTCTGTGGGTTGTGTTGTGCTGCGGAAGTTTTGATGGTCTGGTGGTCCTTCAACAATACTTCGTGTCCTTGCACCATTTATTGTCTTTTAAGGTACCCAGGAGGAGTTTCATATTTCAAACTTGGTTTGTGCCCTTGGCAGTAGTAGTAATAGAATTAGTAATTACATTTCTGTGGAATTAATAATTACATTTTAATAGAATTTTTGTTTGCAAAGTGCATTACAACTGGTCTGTAATTAATTGCGTACCCATGATGAGACAGAACTGTATCACAGACTACAGCAAGAGAATTACTGAAGCATCTTAGTTTTTAGAGGGGCTGCTTTCTGTTCCTTCTCCCTGGGGAGCTGGTTTTGGTGCAGACCCATCTTTGGGGTGCTGGATTGGGTCAGATGACTGCCATTAGCATAGTTGTGGAGTGGAGGTGGAGAGCGTGCTGCGTGTGTTAATTCATATTCCATAGAACCAAACAAATCATGTCACACAAGTGCTGGGAAAAGCTGGAACTGGCTTTTTGATGTCACATCAGTGAGGAGTTGGAGAACACCTGGGCCATGATGGTTCTCCAGAGCAGATGACAATATACATTTATGTGAGTTATTTAAGCTTGATTTGTCATTTGTAATAGCAACTCATGACAGCCAGGGAAGGTGTTTTAGAGTGCTGCACGGTGTCGCCCCAGGTCCAGAGCCCCCCACCAGCAGCACATGGATGCTCCATGTCCTTAAACCCCACGCTCTGCCCGCAGCGCGGGAGGGAAGAAACTTCCGAGATATTTTTCAACTTTAAATCAGACATTTGGGAAATAGGGACAAAAAAAAAAAGAATGTGTTTTCAAATGATGTGTGAAAGAGTAACCAGTGCTATGCTTGGACCATCTGCTGGCTAAAGCATGTAGTCCAAGACAGAGACCCCTCCTGTAAGGAAAATCCACACCTCTAGTACATTTGGCTGGGAATTGCTTTAAGCAGAGTCCACAACAGGTCTTGGACTTCTGTAGGAATTGTTATCAGAGAAAGGAGTGTTATTTTACGTACTGTAACGCAGTCAGAAACAGCATCATGTGTCCAATGATGAAACACATGAATGAACACAGAAAACAGATTCCTAAATATTTATAGTACTGAGATAATACTGAAGCCTAAGTACAGATGTGCAGAGAGCTAGAAGTGAAATGAATTTTTAAAAATACTGCTGTGAATTTTCCAGGCATATATGAGTTAGCACTTACTTTTTACAAAATGCTGTCAGGTTAATTATTTTCAAGCTTGCATCTTCATATATTTCAAAAATAATAGCCAGAAAGCATTGCTTTATTGAAGTCATCCTGCAGTTGTGCTTGTTCAGGCAGTGGGCAGGGTGCCAGCCCTTGGTGACAGTCACATTCTCACGTGTGCCTGGGAGGTTTTGAGCCTTTAAGTGTCTCCATGCTGCTCCACGTTTTCTAATCCTTAGTGTGACTGACGCTCCCAGGTCTCTCCGCCTGAGATATCAGCAACTCCCTTCTATGTGAGAGCGTTTCTCCCCACCTTGCAGCACTTAAATTGTTATTCAAATAATAGAGAGTGTTGTTATCGTTAAATAAATAGCTATAATTGATGAATAACAGGCATAACTTGCTTCGCTGGTTTACCCTTGACTGGTCCCCCTGAAATAGATGCCTGCAGATCCCAGGCAACGTAAGCTCCAGGACAGATCTGCTTGGGCACGTGGCGTGCAGGGTAATTTGTCTTGGTTATTAAAGGTGCTGTGGAGGGAGAGCAGACTACGCCGGCAGTACAAACGACTGCAACCCCATCACCCTGCAGCTCCTTGAAGTCTGAGTCCTGAACAATTCAGGTAAATTCTTGTCAAGCGAAAGAGAGTGAAGCAGGCAGAACCACGATTTCCCCTGTCATCCAGCTTCCCTCTGTTTCTTTCTGAGTTGGGCTTATCTGTGTGCTATACAGTGGAATGGCCAAACTATAAAGGTGAGAGTAATGAGGTTTAGTAGGTAGGTAAAATGATCTGATGGATGCTGCTGCTTCATGAGTTCAAGCGGTCAGCCAGGATGCTGCTACTGTCATCACTCCAAATCCTGCCTGAGCTGATGCTTTGGATATTTGATGAGTACTCATATAAAGAGAAAAATAAACCATCAGCCGGATCTGTGGTCAGTCCAGACTAGGCTTTGTCATCTGCCCTCGCGGTGCCTGGTCCACAGGTCGTGGTCACAACCAGCTTGTGCAGGGAACAGGCAAACCTCACGCAGTCATCTCAGCTCATGGTCTTCCCTGTGCAGGCCATGGTCCAGGGATCCCGTCCCACGAGGGATTCTACTGTTCTCTCCTTGTCCGTGGTCACAAAACAGTTTCAATATTTTACACGAAGTCTCCTTAGAATAAGGTAATTGATACAAGCAATTTCAGTTCCCTTTAATATAACAGATCTCAAGTGTGAAACCTCCTTAGTTAATGATCAGCATAAAATAAAAGTCTTTTTTTAGTCTAAGTTCTCAGTTAATTTTACAGTTTGGTTGAAGAGAAAATATCATTAAACAGGGTAGCATTAAACTTTATATTTATTGGATCTCCTCTACTCTGCAAGGGAGAGATAAGTTGGTCTCTCAGCAGTGGACTTTGTGAATCAATCATTTTCCAGTTGCTGTTTCTTGCATGTCTGACTCCGCTGGCATCACAAGGACGAAGAGGAGGTCTGGGTTGCAAGCACCTCTCCTGTCAGGGCAGACTCTGTGCACAAGCAGGAGCAGTCTGGTCTGTAATAAAATAGCTATTTCTCAGTGCCAAATCACCATCTCACCTGCTGCATGCATCGTGTAGGGCAAGACTCAAGTGTATGAGATGCTTTGTACTGCAGGGTATGTTGATGAGGGCAAAATACACCCAGTGGAAAACATTTGGCACTCTAAACTACATCATGTTTGCTGCCACTGGGGAGGTACCAACGAAAGGGTCTTCATACTCCAGCTGAAAATTGCACTGTTTGATCTGGGAAGGGCAGCTTCTGGTGAATGGTGCCCTGTTTCCATACCAGTGTGATTTCTGGTGGCTTTTGCTGGTGGATGTGAATGTGGCTGTCCTGTGACAGATCTCTCACCTCACAGCATTTCTCCTCGTCCTGCCTCCAGCTGGCAATACCAGTTCTGTTGCACTGGTCCAAGACAGTAGCTATTTGCAGAGCTGTGGTTGACCAAAGCACACGCGGAGACACTGAAAAGCAGCCCATTGGCATGGGCTCCAGGGTGGATCTGGAGCAGGATAAATCCCAGCTTTCCCCGATTTCTGCCTTGCAGAAGTTGGGGCTGGCACTGGCCAGGCAGCATGGCAAAGGTGGCAGAGGTGTGTCCTTACATGCTGGGTGTGGGTCGGACCTGCCAGCAGGAGCCCTTGGAGCACCGCGCTGGCCGTGCCACGCAGCGTATCTTGTCAGAGAAGTGAAGATGCCCCAGACTGATCAGAAGCTGTACAAAAGGTGACTGCTGTTCTAGCATGGTGTTTGGTAGGGTGCCTAAAATCGGCTCCAAATGAGCACTGGGAAGCTGGTGTGGTGCAGCTGAGTCTCCAAGGGTGTACTGTCCTCCCCAAACCCCACAGGGATGCCCAGCTGACAGTCATGGTCGTGTCCAGCCTTAGCATGAGCCAGTCCCTTTCTTTTCCTTGATGTTATTAGAGAAACACCTTTTTATTGCAAATTACGTTTGCAAGTGAACCTTGAAATAAAGCAGTAATAGTCACGTTTTATAAAGCAAGTGCTAGCATTGTGAGGTGGATCCTTAATAATAAGAAGGTAGTGCCTAATTTATTAAAAGCGCATACTGAATTTAAAAAATATATATTTGGAGATAACCTTCATTGATACGATGACTCTCAGCTGTAGTCCCATTTAGTTCAACACCAAACTGAAGGAAGTCCTCAGAGCTGATCCAAAGGCTGCACTGGCGCAGGGTGGTGGCGTGGGGTGGAGGATTTGCTGGGGAAGGAGCACACACAGGTCCTCTGTAACTGTTTGCCATTCTCCTGCGAACAGCAAGGAGCTTTGAAGGGTACGGGAGCTGCTGAGCTTTGTGCTGCTGACAAAGGACAGAGGCTGTGGTTTCAGCTTTTCATCCTGCTGCTTCCCCTTTCTCCAAGGAGAGCACTAAGTGCTCATTGTGATGGATTTTATAGCGTGGCAGGTGAGAGAAAGCTTCCTCCTTGAGGTTTTAAAACCAAACTAGGCTGTAAGCTAGACTGCATCAAAATGCAGCACTGCAACCAATGGAAAAATGAAGGCAAAATAATAGTTTTCAATTTACAAGAGATTTTAATTCTGTAAAGGAAAATATAATGAGAAAAGAAACTTGCTGAAACTCCGTGAGACACTGTTGTTAGAGAAAGAAATATGAAGGTTACTTTGTTAATGTGGGGGGAAAAAGGAGTTTTAGGAGTCAAAAGGTCCTGCTTCATGAAGATGGATGCACTCAATCCGCCTTGCAGAGCCCTCGGCAGTGACTGTGGGCTCCTGTCAGGTGTCAAGACTTGCTCTGCAGGATCTTTGTGTTTGTTTCAACTTTTTATCCAATTATGTTAAAAATCTCTTTGAGATCTATATATGGTAGAGGAAAGTTATCTAGAAAAGGAGCCTCTAAGTCCTAAGGGTAAAATTTAAAACAAAGGTATAGTTGTGTCAATAGATTTTGAGAGGGACTGGAGATTTTTAAACATATTTGTTTGAGCTCCTGTTGGGGAACTCGGGACCCATCAGCTCTGGAGGTTTGTGACAGGGTCCAGTTTCCATGTGGCGTTCCTTCTGTTGAGGTGGGTGTTGGTGCATGGGCTGGACATATTCAGCATTTTTGGGCAACACGCAGGCTCCAATTCACTTACCTTTGTGGTTTGCTTGAAAGAAAACAAAACACACATACACACAAAAAAAAAATAAAGAAGAAAGGGTGTGTTTTTCAGGAATTATGCCACGTTCTTCCCAACGAAGGAATGTCTTATAGCATTGTATCCTCTAAATTAACATTAAATTTGCAGTGGGGTCTTGCAGGGGCTGTGCTTTCACACTGGGTCTTTGATCTGAAAGTTTCAGTCTTCTCGCACCCAAATAAATCTCAGGCAGAGTAGTGTCCTGAGATGTCACCTGTGATGGTGACAGGCGACAAGGCTGTCCCCATTGGAGGCAGCACTCATGGTGCCTCGGAGAGCAGCTCCGTCCTTCGCCCCATCTGCTTTCCCCTCAACCACAGAACGTCTTCATCAGCCACCTTCCTGGTAAGCTGCTGCTGATGGAGATTAATGGAGAAAATATTTTCTAAACACTTCTGTATGCATTTTCATTAATCTATGCTCAGGAAATTAATCTTGTGGGGCGACCTGCAAAAGATGTTAATTGCATTTTTAGAGGAGGATTTATCAAAAGTTTGAGGAGGTGCACAGCACCCTCACATTGGTGGCAGGAGTTTCAGAAGGAACATCCGTGTCCTTCAGCCCCTTGTGACATTTCTTTTTCAAAGCTCTGTGAAGCAAAGCGCAGTCTGGGCTCTGGGGAGCCTGCATTCTTGCCACTTCAAGTTCAGTAGGGGACTAGAGTAGAAAGAATAGGTGAATAATTTAATTAATATCCATCCTTAATAGTGTATCATTGTTTTTGAAGACTGCTCAGATGGGGGCTTTTTGTTGATTTGGGTTTTTTTTTACAGTTACCAATAATGAAATTTGGCATGGAAATGAAACTATGTGTGTTACATGAGTGACTCTGGTATGATGATGATTTATTGTCCACTTTTACTTATGAAAGCACACTCAGTAATTTTCCTTGTGGTTTGTAAACCTACAGGCAACATATTGGATAAAAATGATGAATTAGACAGCTGAGGGAACAGATTTCTGCCCACTCATGGGACTAATTTTTAATGACACTTTTGCAGTGTTAGCATGCTGTTTGGGAAGTGAGCAACCCAAAATTTTCTGTTCTCTTCTGCTTTTCTTTGGATCTTAGACGTGAGTTGGTTTCAGTGACTGAGAAGATACTGCTTTTTGATTTTGTGCTGTAGCTGGCTTAAATAAGACTCGGTGCATGGTCAGCCTCTGTGAAGCGTTTTGTCTTGGCAGTAAACAAGCATGAGTGCATATTCTTGCCTTTCCTCCCAAATACTCAGCAACTTCCATTTACAAAAATAACATAAAAAAATGTTTAAAATTACACGTGTCACTGTGAATCTTCCTCTGATCTGTTTGACACCATGAATGTCTGGATGCTGTGAGTTACACGTGAAAGTATTGATCTTCTTTTGAGCTATATTTAGGCAGCAAAAATTTTAGGAAGTGTTTGATGTTTCTCTGTACAGATACTAGTTTTGTAAGAGGTGACTGCTCCCAAGGGATGGCATTTCACTATTTCAGTCTTGCAAAAAGCTGAAATCATAAGTAATTGCACGTTCATGTAACAGTTCAGTTCCTGCTCAGGTGACATCCTTAATGAGATCGGTGCCTCTCGCCTTCAGGGAGCTGAGAACAAGGAGCAGCCCTCTGAAACTGAACAGTCAGCTGTCAGAGGCAGGGGTGTGAGGACCTTGGAGCTGCTCCTGTTAGAAATGATCTAGCTCTTTGTCGTGCTGGAAGTGGAAAGAGCAGGAATAATGTCGAAACGCTGTTCATGAGCAGTTCTGTTTCCTGGGCCAGCAGTGTCCATCCCTGCAAAAGGACAGAAGTTTTTCAGAGCACATGTCTGCAGGAGCTGGGCAGACGGGACGCAGAGCAGCAGCTCAGCACAGCCGCCGTGCTGCTGCTCCTCGAACAGAAAATTGTCTTTTCTGTTTCTATTAGCAAAGCTGTGCTTAGCATTTGCATTTAAGGAAAAAATGATTTGAGTTGAGAAAAATGCTGATCTGCCATGCCAAGTAAAACACTCTATGGGGATGAAAAGAACAGACCTGATGGCAAAGGCTTAAAAGTTTATTTTATGAAGGCTTGTGGTCTTTTCCAATCGCTGTCAGCCCCAAAGAAATGTTTTGAATGTTTTAATCGGCTGTGATGGGGAGGACAGAAAATTCCCTCTCTGTGAGAAGAGGTCACATACTAAAAATGATTCAGCATTCTGTTTTTGTCAAATATCTCATCAGTGCTGTCTTGCTTTTATTGAGAAGATATGCAGAAAGCACTTCAGAAGCAAAACTATTGAAACTGCCAGCTAATCACTTGACATTCATTTGTCAGTGCCCCATGATTGCCTGGGTCTCCTTCCCTATGTGTCAGCCCCAGTCCCTGCAGCCTGGTGGGACCCTGCAGCCCAGGAAGAGCTTGGAGGGTGCAGTGCACCCAGAGCCAGGCAGGGAGGGCCCTGCTGCTATGGTCACCCGCCAGGCAGTGAGGTCTGGGTGACCTCCAGAGATGTGGAAAGCACAACCCTCCTTACCTGCTACATAACCTGGAGGTTTGATTCATGCTATTTGTTAGCATTTTCAGCTTCTTATTTAAGAAGTACAAAAGGTTGAAGGGGGATGTGTAAGATCCCATCTGTGTGAGCACAGCTTATAAGATTAATTTCTGTGAAGGCTTGCTTCTAGTTGATCCATAATTAATCAGCAAAGCTCACTGGTTCTAAAATTGGATGCTAGTGACAAGTTAGATGAAGCAAAATTAAATCCCATCATGTCCCATTTGTGTATGGGAGACATTGCAGGTCCTGCACTGAATCTCTGCACCTCTGCTATGGGTGTCTGGCCATTGCTGAGGCAGCTGAGTGGCTGGAGAAGCGTGGCAGTGTCCTTACCAAGTGGCAGGTGCATGGTGCCAGCACAGTGGAGTCGAAGGTTTCAGGGCCCTGCAGTAGCTGGTGCTGCATGGGCAGTGCTTGGCAGGACCCCCAGTGTCTTTTCAAGAACCGTCTCTCCCCCACATCTTTTCTGCCCCCCAGATGAGCGGCCCTAAGGGTGGCAGGAAAGGGGCAGTCCAGACTTAAGGTCCAAGATGCCTCCACCTTGAAGTCCCATGTCATCTGAAATAATGCAAATAAACTCTTTGTTGGCAACATGTGCACAAATCCTCTTTAGACATCTGTATTTTGAATGCCAGTGACAGGAACTGCTGTTTCCAAACAAGGAGAAAATTTGCTCTTGGCTTGCAATTCTTGCTTGTTATCTCCATAATGTCTCAGGACACATGGAAGATATTCACTTTTGTGTTTAGAGTTGTATTTTCCTTCCTCAACAGTCCAAGTGTTATAACTGTTAAAAAGTCCTGAAGAGCTCTTCAGAAGGTAGAGCAATAACCTGCAAAATCTTAGAGGTAATGTCACCTCAGGAAGACACAAGGGAGGTCTGTAAAAATTCTGCTGTTGTTCACACAGAGGATACACTGGTCTTGTGTACCTTGCTGTAGCAGACCTCTTCCAACATTCATTATCTATCATGAAAATGAGCTTTCCATTCTATCATAAAAAATTAATACAAGTAAAATGTCGACCTTTTTACTGCTTATTGCATGTCAAAAACACTCAGCTGTTTGCTGGTAGTGAACTTAAGTAAATTTAGGCACACTAATCTTGATAAATTAATGGTTTGCTGTTTGGATTTCTGGAACAGGTATGAAATATTTATAAGTTTGTTTCAAGCAATATAAACTTAGTATTTCTACAACAGCTCGTCCAGAGAGACATTCTTAAATGCTTGCTTACTGTAGCTCCTGCCATTGCTTGTGAGTGATAGTAAAGCTCTAAGAATTTTTTATTGGAATGGGAGGATTTAGTATTGGCATACACAGTAATTTGTTGTGTAAATGCATTTTAATTAAGGAATTAATTGGAAAGAGGTTTGAAGGCAGGCCCTTCCAAGTTTTCCATGCACTTAGATTAAATTTTTAGAGTGCAGGAGCTGCTGAAGACTGTAGATGACCTCCTGAAATGGGGAAGGGAATGTGAGGTTCTGGAGCTCGCAGGATACAGATAGCCTTGCCACAACCACACTCTCGGCTCACTCAGTGGTTTTGGTGCTATAATATAAATTCTGCCACCTTTGAAGAGAACTTGAAGTGGCTGGACAGGGAAGACTGTGTGCTGCCCGTTGAACCACTGACTTCACTGGACTGTAAGTGATACAAAGAGAACAGGCCAAGGAACACACCTCAGAGACCAAGAGACAGACCTGTGAGACAGGACCTGTCGCACAACCCAGCTGAATGCATCACTCTGTAGGCACAGTGGGGTGTGTCTGCAGATAACTCCAGGGCTAACTTTGCACAGGGGAGGTTGCAAAAAAAAAATTTTGACTAAAGCTTCTGGTCTATTCCAGCACAAAATTAATACAGGATAAAACTGTGTGTATAGTTAAATAGCTCCCAAAAGTTCTTTTAGATATTTATATATTTGCTTTAAGTTGCACTTCACAGAATCACAGAATGTTACGGGTTGGAAGGGACCTCCAGAGATCATCGAGTCCAACCCCCTGCCAGAGCAGGACCATCTAGTCCAGGGCAGGTCACACAGGAACGCACCCAGGAGGGTCTTAAAAGTCTCCAAGGAAGGAGACTCCACAACCTCCCTGGGGAGCCTGTTCCAGTGCTCTGGAACCCTGACAGTAAAGAAGTTCTTCCTCATGTTGAGGTGGAACTTCTTGTGCTCCAGCTTGTGACCATTGCCCCGTGTCCTATCACAGGGCATAAGTGAGAAGAGATTGCCCCTTCCTTCCTGACACTCAGCCCTCATATATTTATACACATGAACTAGGTCCACTCTAAGTCTTCTCTCCTCCAGACTAAACAGCCCCAGGTCTCTCAGCCTCTCCTCACACGGCAGGCGTTCCAGTCCCCCAGTCATCCTCGTAGCCCTTTGCTGGACTCTCTCCAGTAGATCTCTGTCCCTCTTGAAACGGGGAGCCCAGAACTGGACACAGTACTCTAGGTGAGGTCTCACCAGGGCAGAGCAGAGGGGGAGCAGGACCTCCCTTGTTCTGCTGCATACACTTTTCTTAATGCACCCCAGGCTAACATTGGCCTTCCTGGCCACAAGGGCACACTGCTGTCCCATGGACACCTTGTTGTCCACCAGGACTCCAAGGTCCCTCTCCACAGAGCTTGTTAAACTTGTGTACTTATTCACCCACAACTGAAGGACGGTGAGTACAACAGACCCATGTGCCTTCCATGGTTGCACCCTGTGCACTGCACCCCTCCGTGGTCATTAGCAGATGTGGCTTTTTTTCTGTTGTGTGTGTGCCAAAAATCCTGACTCAGCCTGCATTTCCCCAGGGTACTCTCAGATTTTGTCTAGTTTTCTCATTGCTGTAATGGCTTTTCTCTTTTCCCCCCTGAAAAAGAGATTCAGTGAGATAATAGAAACTTTTCTAACATCTGCGCAACCTTTTTATATATGATGGCTGCACTAGAGGCAGCTGGGCTTGGGGTGGTGGTGGTGGTTTTACAGCAGTTAGTGGATATTTGATATTCTCACTCTGAGCCTGTCCGTATCTCACTCCCATGGTACCGGTACTCGCTCTTCCCCCTCTTGACACCTGCTGGGTGTCCCATGGGGTTTGCTTCCTCACTTCTCCTGCCATCCCTGTTATAGCGGAGTGCAGCCGTGAGCATCCCGACAGGAGCCCAGTGTCAGAATCCACATCCGAGGTCAGGAAGAGGTTTTGTCAACGCCTCTCGCCCCAGTTTTCATCATAGCTCTGCTGTGCTCCAAGTTGTTAAATTATTCAGCCCTTTGTGATCTGTCTCTAATGTTGAACTGCTCCTTTTCCATGGCACTGACTTCCAAAGCCTGACTATCCCTTGAAAAAAGACTATTTCCTCCAAGTTCATACGACATTAATTTAATCAAGAAACCCTTTGTTCTTTACTTGCAGCAGATGTTAAAATGAAATGACTAATCACTTTCTAAATCTTTTTATAATTGTGTATTTGCTACCTCAGTCAAGTTTCCACTAAGGCAAAACTTTTTTTTGGTGCAGTGTTTCCTGAGATATAAATATATTTAGACCTCTACCTATTTTCATTAACCTCTCTTGAATCTGTTTGGTCTCAGCCCCACTAACAGCTGAGATGACCGACACAGACATTAATGGTTCATACAGATTTGTATCTGATTTTCCATTTACTTTGTAGCACGTAATTAAATCCTTCAAGTAACTGCATTTCTTTGACATATTTTTATTGTCACATTAGGAGGAAAACACTTGACTTGTTTGCAGCTTTCTCATTATATTGTCTTTATAACATTTCTAAAAGAGAATAAATATAAAATACTTCTGTGTATTGTGGTCATATTTCAGTCTGACATTAATATGCTCTGTGATTTTCCAGCTCACAATTCTTCTAACCTTGTGATGACAGTCAAGAAACCCTCATACCTGAGGAAACATGCAGTTGCATGAGCTGCTGGAGACAAGATGATATGCGGGGCCCTGGGTAATGTCTCTGTCCTGTGGGTTTTATGTGTCCACTTAAGTAACTGCCAAGGCAGTGCTGGGTTAGAAAACAGTCTCACGGAGCCAAAGCAGCCTTCTGTACTGCTCTTCCCACCACAATACTTTTTTTTTCCAGTCCTCTCTTATGCCACCTCCAGTTTTTCAGCTGTGGGCACTAAATCTGTTTCTTTTTATGTCTGTTTTCCTTCATCTCTTCAGCATCCCTCAGGTGTGGGTCCAAGAGCTGGGTTATCTCCCTTTGCCCTGGTGTTGCCTGGCTGTCACATGGAGCGGTGTGTGAGCTCTGGCTGTGTAATGCTTCCCAGAGCCCTCTTTATCCTCTTTGTCAAGAAATATTCCCCCATTTTTGAGAAATGGTTACTCAGGCACTTGTCCTTGGAGGGAGTTCATCTTCCCAAAATATCCTGTTCCCTCCATGTGATGATCCTGCCCACCCCACCTGCTCCCCTATGCCCCCTTTGGTCACTTGTAGCTTCTGTTCGCAGCAATCCTCTGTTTGTTGTCAGGTCACTGATGCAAAGATTTGATAGTGCTGGGCTTCAGTTTCTGAAGAGTATGATCAGGAGACTCTGATTTTAATTTCCACCGCATGGCCACGAGACAAGGCTTGGCAGCAGGACAGCTCTTGCTTATTTTGAAGCACTATTGACTGATGTATTTGCAAGATGCCCATTATCTTAATATCCAGAGCCAGTTCATGACGAACTTCTATGACATGCGTCTTTGTCATAGAGTTCAGGTATATCTTCTCTGCCAGAAGAGTGGAACTGGTCTTTAAACTCCTTCATAGAAGAGATGATGATTTTATTCCTGAGATTTGGATGCTTTATAATTTTTTGTTTGTTTCATCATGTCATTTAGAGCACCTACAAGAGTAGGTTCAGAGCAGCACTCATACTGCTTGGCCTCTCCTAGAAATCTGTGATCTGTACTCAACCTTGCTCTTACACATCATCTGAAACGTCGCTCGGGTCTCCAGAAAACCCTGGAGATTATTCTAGAACATTCAAGCTGGTGGCCACCAAGCCATGGGAGTCTTTGTGGTATGGGAAAGCGATAGGCAGGACTGAACTGAGAGCAGGATGCTGCACAGGATGCCTGTCTGGGTTATCCCGGTTATCCCCCATGGGGCTTTTTTATGATTTATGGGTTTTAGGTTTGATGGCGAGCAATGTGTGAGCAGAGAATGAGGTGGGTAGTGTGAAGCCTTTTGTGTCAGATTACAGGGTGGTTTGAAATGGCTATTTCGTGACTAATTGGCCATGACTGCTGGCCCTAAGGAAACTTTCAGCTCCTGGAAAGCTGGTTAATCCCATCGAGGATCCTGTGCATGCTCCCTGCTTGAATTTTTCCCAAGGGAAAGCTGTGATGTGTTCCTCCTGCATCTCACAACTTTGTCCCTATCCAGGCAGCAGCCCTCCTGTATGGTTCTCACCCAGGCCAGGGTGATTAAGCACTTAAATTGATTAATCAAATTTCTTGTGATGAGAACTACTGTCATTCATTAATCTGAATGGGATTATAAATAAGAGTTGGCAGATAGGGGAGACAAACATGTTGACAGATAGACCTGCTGCTTTGAATACAAATTACACCACTGCATCTGGAGGGTTTTAGCTCCCAGCAACCTCGGGATATAGCTTCCCTAAAGGTAAAATTAGACTGAGATTAAAGTATCCCCATATTAATAAAGAAATACACATTTATGAACAGGCAGTTACTGCAGGTGGGTGTGCAGGGCTGCATACTAATGATCCTACAGCAGGACCGGGCTGTGGATTTTGCTTCCGATGGAATTCCTGAGAGATTTTATGAGGTTAGTTGTAGTCAAAACTCAAGGATAATCCAATTGCAATTGTGCAGCTAACACCAATTGAGCAATAATAAAGTTGCAGGCTAGCCTGGGCAGTTCCTGTTGAATTGTTGCACAGTTTACAGCATCACAAGTAACAGAAGATTTGTAGAGGTCCTGTCTAATGTTCACTTTTTTTGAGAAACATCACTTTTTGCTTTTCATACTGCGTCTTAGTGCAGGACGTGGTTTAGGTGACTTAGAAAAGATGTGGAAACCCTTGCCCCGTTGCAGCCGATGGCAGAATTCCCACCAGCTGCAGCAGGACCAACATCTCAGGGCTGGAGGAGGAGGGGGCTCTGCAGGTCGTTGCTCATGTTGCAGAGCAGCAGGCAGGATGGCTGCAGAGCACGCCGATATTAAAACTATCGCTTCTTGTTGAACTGGCCTTTTGCATTTCTTTTCATAAATACTTAAAGAATTCTTATTAAAATAACTACCAGTATAAAAAATGAAGAGTTTGATAGCAGGCAGACAGCGTGCTGTGGTGTTGTCTTAGTCTGAGGTGAACGGTCAGGAAGCTGATGAGCTGCTTGTCATCACGGAAAGGAGAGTTTCTCTGCGTTGATGCTAACTGCGCTGGCCCAGTCTCCCCAGAAATGGGGGCTGGGACCATGTCCCTCAGATGGGGAGAGGCAGGGGCATGATGGGATGTAAGCAACCTGCAGAAGGACTTGCCTTTGGGCTGTAATTTTCTGTTGAGTTTTAGGTAGGCGACCAATGGGTAAGGTCCAAGGATTCAACAGCCAGTGGACAGTACCAAGAAATGCTCTTACTGAAAACACAGGCAACCAGCATGAAAGCCAGGAAAAGAAAAGAGAGGTTTGGGCAGGATGGAAAACACCACTAGTGACTTCTTTATTATTATAATTTAACCACCTGCGTGACAGACCCGCTGGATTATAATATAATAACATTTCTGTGTTACTTTTCCTTTGTGCTAAGTCTGGTGGCAGGAACACCGTGGTGCCCAGCTGTGCAACGGGCTTTGAACATCCACGCAGGGCTGCGATCGCGTTGCCCCATCCTGTGCGGAGAGTGGCTGCGCTCTGCTGGCGTCTTGATGGGGAAGGTGGGAGCCAAGGCAGAACTGACAAGTCCCCGTCCTCCTTCCCTCCGATGCGGCACCTCTCCCTGTGCCACTTGTGTGGTGAAGCTCAGTGATTGCAGCACACAAAATTCCCAGACCCAGGTTTCTTGGACTAGGAAAAGAAAAGCCCATACATGCTAAGAGAGGAAATGTCGTTGTCCTTCAGTATCAAACAGGTAGCACAGCTCAGTGTATCCCTTTTTCACTCATCAGCATAATACATAGCAAATCTAAAGACTAGACCTGAAGGAAATGGTGCTCACTGGAAAAATCAAGGGAAGATGTTGAAATACATCACTTTCTAGGGAGTGCTCTCTTCCTGCGTGTGAGGCGGATGCAGCAGAGTGTGTCAGTCGGGAGTCATTCACAGGGGTCCAAGTGAGAAGTCTTCAGGTGAAGAGTCATAGTCTGCGTGGTGGGTCTGTGGTAAAGAAAGGTCTGAGGATCAGACTGGGAGAGTGGAGGGACGTTTGTCAGGCATGCAATGTAGGATTGCAAGCATTGAATTTAAATTTTAGAATTTGGGACACTGGAGACAGGTACCCATATATGCAGATTTCTGCCAGTTAGCCAATGTTGGTAGAAGAATCATTTCTAACAGTAAGAAAGTTAAAACCTGCAGTCCCTGCAGTGACTTCAGAACTCCACAGAGGGAAAACAGGATTTGAAAAAGAACCCATTAAACATCTTTATATTTCATTAAATACTGAACATTTCAAAAATTGCTTTCTAATAAGTCCTGAGGTACACAGAACAATGTTTGGTAACAAAAGCTACCAGAAGTGACAAGGTCCTGCAGTGAATAGAGATTGGCTCTAGATTTTGTGGCTGTGGCAACCTCTTCTCCCTTGATTAGACATCCAACGAGATTCCTGGTCTCAGCCCAGAAACCATTATCTAGGCATAACTGCTGGTGATGTCAAGGGCATCCGTAGGGTTTGAAAGATGTAAGGAAAAGAACCAACAGGATTAAACCCAGATTTCTTGCACCAGACTGAAGGCTGGAGCAGCAGCTGGTGCCCTGGTGCTGTGAAGAAGTTCACTATGCCACTGCAGCTGTGCCAGAAGGACCCCAGAAATGAAGCTGTCTGGGATTTTGCAGCCACACAGAGATTTTTAAGATGGTTTTTGAGATCTGCTGTCAGTACATAGGGACTTCTTGTCCAAACTGCCAAACTATAAGCAATTGCCTAAGTTTTGTTGACATTGGTAAAGGCCAACCTTGCCAGCAGTGCAGATCAGTCCAGCGCCAAGATCCAAGCACACTTTTTGCACTTTGCTGAGTCAAAGTTGCTATCTATAAAGGCTGGAAAAAAATTCCAAACTGTCTAATGTCTGCATTTCAGTAAGATCAGGAGTGAGAAAACATGTTTAGCAGTGTTTTGGTTGAAGATTTGCTGCAGTGACAGGAGATTTTGGATGCCTCCCTATGTTATGACACTTTTTTCCCTTTTTAGATCAAAATAAGACCTTGAGGTGCAGCTTACCTACCCCGACGGGTGATTCCTTGACGCTACAGGGTTCAGCCAGTTACACGTTCCTATATTAAAAAGCTGAGCCAGGGCTGATCAGTACAAAGAAACGTTGAGGTCTGTTTCTTGTCGTGTGCCCGTCAACTAGTGCCACTGTGCGTTGCCTTACTCCATGAGATGTGTCAAAAACCTGCTTCTCCGCTCGTGTGGCCAAGCCCCCGTCGTTGCTCCCACCTCCCTAGCTGCATCTCGTTGCTAGGGGAGGCAAAGTAAGATTGATGGTGCTAGGTTCCCTGTGTGTGGTGTTGGCATCAAGTCAGGGGGTTTTATAGCAGCACATTGGCTTTCCTCGATGAATTTTGATTAATGGAGCAGGCGGGAGCCACTGCTGCCTCCCAGCTCCTGCGGCTGACAGGGGTGAGCCTAATCTGATGTTTAAATGGATTTGGAACGTGTCCGTGGGTTTAGCATCCCTGTCCTGAAGGAAGGACCATCTGCTACAAGATAACCCAATCTCAGAGGGAGCTTACTTCAGGTCTCTTTGAAAAGAGAGGTGACACACAGAATGTGAGGGCTTTCCCCGATGCTTGCTAATTTGGTGGCCAAGAGGCAGCTCATGTTAGAGACTTGAGGTTTTCAGTTGCCTTGCTTTTCCAGCCATGCTCTGCCCCATCAGAGAAGACCAACAGAGAGTTTTGTGGTTGCTTGTTACAGACATAGATGGAAAATGGCTCCTACATGTAAAACAAATGTATTACTACAAACAACTAACAAGCTTCTCTGATCATGATTTATATGAAATCCAGAGAAATTGATTTCAGGAAGATTGGATAGCATCTCTGATGGGATATGAAGAAGTTGGTGAAAAAAATCCATAGGAATGGGCAGCCTGAGGGTAAGAGCAGAGCTTGACGGGGCTCAGACACAGCCACTCATTTTGACCTGTACCTTATCTTCAGGACCCTGTCATAATGAGGAGGGTACACTGAAGGCCTCATCTGGCTTTCCTGGGAGGTTTGATCTATGGAAGCAATGCTGCCACTGCAAGCAGTATGCTGTTACCTGATGGAAATTGGTGGAGAAGTTCAGAAATTATCAGTGTGATTACAGAAGGGGGTCCCGCACAGTATGGTGGTATAGTGGGGATGTGGTTAGCTGCTAGACTTGAGTCTACACTACCACAAGAACCAAGAGCAGTGACGGTGGATTTCTGTTCTCCTGCGCAACTGGTGTCACGTGCCATCAGAGCAGTTGTTCTTCTGGTTAGTTAAGCATCAGCGTTATGTCCCTGTTGTGGGGATTGACATCCTGCTGTGGGCCATGGGAAATGCTACATTCAATTTTAGGGCAATCAGCACCAGAACCACCTTCCAGAGATGTACCTGCCTTTGCTCATCAGGCTGACACAGAGCACAGGACCAGGCAGAAGCCAGCATGTGTCGGAGCACATGTCCAGGCAGCTCTTGGGGCTTGAGACTTCCCTTGTGCCAGGCTCCTTGGGGTATTTGTTGTCCATTTCTGTCTGGGCTTTGAGCTCCTACCACACTGATGGTGGACGTAGACAGCAGCCTTTTCCTTTGCAGGTGTATTTGCTTGATTCAGGAGCCTTTTCATAAGGAATTTGACATCCCCTATTTTGGTGATTTAATGGGGTTTTTTTCTCTTCTTTTCCTTTTTGAACCATGTTTTGGATTTCACTTGTCTGGTAGTCAGATTCCATTATTTGGAGCATTTTTTACTGCTGTTGCCATGAGGATGTTCATTTGAAAAGTCTATTTGTTTAGAGATTTCAGTGCAAATCCCAAGCCGTTAAGGTTCGCACAGAGAACGCATGCCCTTCCCCAGCAGGTTCATTTCTCCCTCCAAAAGAAACAAGGAGGATCTGACAAACTGCCTGGCAGGGAGGGAGGGACACAGTGCAGCTGCCTGCGGGAGGAAGGGGATATCAGTGGTGCCCAGTGCTCGGGGGTTTGCTCTTTGGGAGAGGCACCTGTGCTGCTTGGTGTGTGCCCGTGGCGCTGAGCACGGAGCCCAGGCTGCCCCTGTGGGTAGAGGACACGCTCCTTCTTCCCAGATCACCTGCACGGGTCTTGCTTGCGATTTCTGCAGGCTGCTGGGGTGTTGGAAGTTGAAGGCTCCCACCATAAAATTACTCAAGTATATTTTAATAATTTAGAGCAACAGGTCTTACATGGTTTGTTCTCTAAAGATTGATTTAGCTTCTTATTAAGGGAATTGGGAATTCAGTGTGAAAATCTGAACAAAATCTAGGCAGTTTTTTTTTTTTTTTTTTAAATATCCACTAGTGTAACTCACCAGGGAGAAGAATTTCAAAGCCTGTCCAACCCTATCTTGAATTTTTTATTCTTCTGCTTTCCTATTTCCATTCCCAATGTGTTCTTGTTAAGGAAGAACACCTCAGCATTATTGTATTATTTTTAAATAAGCCACAATCACTTTAAGGAGCTCAGGATAAAAAAAATCCACTAATACTTTGATTTTTTTTTTCCCCCTCTGGTTTTCAGAAGTTTTATAATGCAAGATGTGGACTGCATATAAATGGAGGGGTAGGCAGCTGTAATTGCACAGCTCTCCCCCTCTGCCCAGAGAAAGCCCTTTTCTCTTTAATTATCCGTCAATTTTAAAAAGGTACAAGATGAAGTGGAGCTGGCAGGGCCTGGCTCTCCAGGAGCAGCATGGGGGCTGCAAAGAAGGAGCTTATAGCTGTGAACTTCTGGAGACAGGCATGGATTTTGCGTTCCAGGGTAGCTGCACGGGTCACTGCTCTCAGACACTTTGTGTGAGCAGAGAGGGGCCCCCACCATGGCAGGACTTCAGGACCAATTCTGTGCTCGATGCAGCCCCCGGCTCCCAGCCCCCAGGAATTCTCAGGTTCAAGCAGAGCCCTCCCCAAGAGTCGACCACGGGGCAGGAGCCAATGCTGTGGCCCTGGACGGCGCTGGTGCTGTGGGCGTCCTGTCCCACTGGGGAGTGGAGACGGGAGCAGTCCTGGCCCACTCGGGGTGTCTCCGGGGGACAGGCCGGG
>NW_008597873.1:0-10425 GCF_000691845.1 Merops nubicus | reverse complement strand
GCCTGCTGCCAGAGCCCCGCCGCGGGGTCCGGCAGGAGGGGGCGACCGTTCACAGCCTGGCCTCTGTTCTCAGAAGAGAAATCGATCAGCTGCTGAAGTGGCGTTTCTCCTCGGACGGCTCAGAAATGCCATTTCTTTTCTCCTGGAGATTTTGTAAACTTAAAAGAGAATCATGAAAAAAATTGTTCTCCCCTGTCCAGCCCATTAATTCAGCCTGCTCAGGACAGAATTAACCTTGGCAAGCCTTCCAGAGGAGAGAGTCATTCTAACCTTAAAAATCTGCTGATTAAAGCTGGTTTCAGGAATTCGATTTCACTTAATGCGTTGGCTGAGCGCCCAGCCTGGCATTAGCATAGCCACAGACACACAGACCTCTGCATTTTTTACCTCCCCGATTTAAAAAAAAAAAATAAAAAAAGGCAAACCCAGCTAATGAAACCCCTTTCGCCTGTTTTGAGGAAGGATTAATTTGAAAAACTTCTTTGGCTAAAGGCATTAAGTGTGCCCTGGTTACCCGCCTCCTAAGGCCAGCAGGGAGGTAATTCCGGTCTCCTAACGAGCATCAGCACCACGTGTGAAGCCGTCCGCGGCGGCCGCCTGACCTGGGGTGAGACTGAGGGGTCAGCGCTGCCCCGGGCAGGGGCGGGGGTCGAGCACAGGAAAAATCTCTCCACATCCTCTCCCTGCAAACCCACGTGTGCTCTGAAACCTTTGACTTTATGTCATTGAACAGTGTTTAACTCATAACCTTGAAAATCCTCCAACACAACGAAGCTCAGATTTCTAAGGTTTCTGTTTAGACCTTAAACTTTTTTTAATGCTTTTTTACCCCAAAATTAATGTAGTTTTTATTACTGCCATCACTCATTCGTCTTTCCTTCAGAAGCTGGGTTTCCAGGGACTGTTTCTCCACTGCAGTGCTTCTCTCTGCAGCCGTGTTATCTCTTGGTGCCAGCACATGGTCCCTACTTTCTCTGTGAGGCCAGGGGTGTTTGCTGTCACATGGGTCTCCTTCATCCCAGCCACCAAAGTTAGAACATCCAGCCCCAAAACTTTGATCCAGAACTTGATTCCTGTTGTGCCACAGGGGATGAAAAAAGAAAAGAAAAATGTAAAAACTCGCTTCTGTATTGTGGGTGCTTTGTAAATTCTGTGAACCGTTAGGATTTTCTTAATGATTTACTGCAGTGTTGAAAACCAGTTACGTGGAGGTGGGGTACTTTTATGTAACTCATTATTGCCACATCTAGAATTTTGTACAAGACAGAGAGATAGAGAGCAGCTTTCCTGCCTACTAAACGCAGCAAGCTGCAAGGAGTTTGGTGTTAGTGCTTGTCATTGGTTTTTGTTTTAATCACAGTGAAGTTTCGATTGACTTCACAGCAAATCAGGGCTGTGAAGCAAGTGAGGGTGTGCTGATATATATTGGTGTATATATATTGCCTGAGGTGCTATGGGTGTTCCTTGCTGTTGCAGAGGCTCCTCCAGTGGTATGTTCCAGACCAGAATTCCTGTCCTCACTGGGAGGCTGGTTGGACTGGGAAATACTGTGCCTACCAAGCCACACTTTCTGAAGCAGGACGACCAGCTCTGAGTCAGCAGAACCAAATATTAAAGACCTTTCAATGCAGCCCCTGGTGCCGTGCAGCCAGGAGTCACTGTTGGGGATTAGCTTAAACAAACGGCATCTGCTTTTCCCCAGGCTGAGTGGTTGGATTTAAACGTTGAGCTTGTCTTTGGATTATATTCTGCAGGTTTTTTTTCCCCTCTGTTTTTCCCCCGCACTTTTTTGTGTGTGTGGAATGTATCCTTGACACATTTAAAACCATTATTAATCTTTGTCATTTGTATTTTAAAAATAACTCAGTGGTAGCAGCCAGCAGTCTTTAAATCCTTTTTAATTCAGGTTGACCTTGTGAGCAGTGATCTTGGGGAGGCACCGTGGCCGCCAGGCTCCCTGCCTGCTCGCCGAGACACGCTTGACACCTCCCTGCTCTCCCCATTGCTGAGCGCACGGGTGGCACCAGGGCAGCCAGGCTTGCTGCTTGCAGTGTTTTTGCAGCTTGTGAGGTGTCTTCCCAGCAGAAGGATTATAAATGAAGATTTGCCAGGTACTTTCTGTTGGTGTGAACAGCCGGCATGCTGCGCTGGGGGGTGGCACAGGCAGAGCTGTGTCCCGGCACGGGCTGGTGCCTGGCTGGAATAACGGTGTCACCGGGCACTGACCCACCAGGGAAGCCTTGATGCCACGTGGCAACATCCACATCACTGTTAATACTGTGGCACCCGTATCTGCAGAAAAAGGTACTCGAGGCAACTGGGATGGTGATTTAGTGATGATTTTTTTCCAGTACTTTTCTGCCTAGGTCCCACTTGTGGTGGTCTAGAACCTTTCCAAAGTGTGAAACTTTCCAGAGCCAGGGGCATCCCGTCCTGCAGCCACTGCTGCTGGGGGGATGCTCGATGACAGTTGCCACAGCCCAGACTGGTGAGGACCTCCTGGCAGGGTGCAGAGAGGGCCGTGAGCCAGGGAAGAGCGCATTAATTGTGAGAGGCATCATAATTAACTACTCAACTTTAGCAGTTGCTCAAGTAAAACAAAACCAGGAAATTCCCCTTAAAAATCTCCTGAAGTTGGATTTTTTTCCACCTCTTCTGCAACGGCAGAACAGTGGTGTGCCTAAAACGTACATGGCCTGCAATCTTCCAGGGGATATATCTGAAGAAAGGTGAGAGCAGATTGTTGGGCTGTTGGTTGGAATTTTGCACTTAAGAAAAACTAATCACCTTTGGTGTGTGAGAATCTATCATTGCACGCACACCCATCCGCCATGTGCACTATATTAAGTATCATCAGAGTCAGAAAATAATGTTGCTTTCTTAATAATAAACAAATCTTCTGGACAGGAATTGTACCGGGATCTTTTAAATTGGAAACAGTTTTGTGTGTTGGGTTTGTGCTAGGCATAGCTTCTAACTGCAGCAGTGCTGAAGTTTTAACACTCTGGAAATTTGATTTTTTCCTGCAGAAAGAATTCCTTAGCCTTACTGATGTCACTTAATCAGAGATGCAAGAGTTCATTTTTAAAAACAAGAAAGAAAAGCAACCCTGTTGTGGCATTTTGCTGTATAAACCTGACAGCAATTTTTTCAGTTTACATATACAGGTGATAAACCATGGAGAAAGAGATGGTTTTTTTCCTAAAAAATACAAATATATTGAAGCAAAGATTAAAACAGAGCTGACCAAACCCCCCTCTGTGTGTTGTGTGGGGATGCAGAGCACCATGGGGAGACCCATGGGGTGGACACAGCTCCCTGCTGTGGGGGCTGCTAGCAGAGCAATTGACCTGGACGAATGGTTAAATAAAACCTCAGGGTGCTATAATCTGGTGTTGGGTGTTACCAGCCCTGGACCACCTCCGGAATCACATCCCCCGGCAGCAGATAATGCACTGCTGTTCCCAGTGCTGCCTCCTCGGGCAATGGTTTCCTTCACTAACCCAACTTTCCTCTCTCTTTTTCTGTCCCCAGTGCTTGTATGGCTGCTATGTCCATTCCTCCATCATCCCCACGTTTCACAGAAGGTGCTACTGGCTTCTGCAGGTAGGAGATGACAAGTTCCTCTTTCTTGAGGGTAATCTCTTTGTGTTTGCTGCCAGGGAGGTCGGTGGTACCATGTTTAATTGTTTGGGGGAATTTTGTTTGTCTGAATGGGGTGGGGATTTTCTTAGTTGCATGTCTGTGTTCAGAGCTACAACATATTTTCTCCAGCAGATACATAGGTGATGCCAGGTCAAATGTTCCTTAAACGGAGTCAGCTCAAGTGAGACTTTTTGTAAGGCTTTCAGTGGCGTTTTCCCATTCTGAAGCGAGGCAGCACAGGAGCTCAGGAAGCTGACTGCTCTACGGCTTACGATGGCACGGGAGAGAAATCAGCCCTGTTGCAGTGGTTGTATTTGGGGTGAACCCTGTCGCCAGCTTTGTGGGGGATGCGCTTTCCTCTGGTGGGGAGTTTCACTTCAAGAATGGCTCAGTGTTTTTTCTTCTGGCTGTTGTGGCACTACGAAGGCCCTGGAGGAGTCAAGCAGTGTTTTCCTCTTATTTCTGGGGGGCTGGGTAGTGGCCTGATCCCCCCAGGGCTCCTTGGGCTGCAGTGGGTGACCTTGGGCTCACATGTGGGAGTTTGCGGGGGGGGGGGAGCTTGTGAGTGTTAGCTGGACTGAGATGCTAACCCTGCATTTGTGGAGCTGTTTATATTATTGACTGGTTACTGTTGCTGACAAAGTGGAAGCAAATTAGTTTGTTTTAGAAAACAACATTTGATGCATTGTAATTAATATTATTGTTTTAAAGATTAAACCCCCATAGTCTCGAAAACAAACACCTCTGAGGAAAGTGACGTCTCTTTCACGAAGCAAATGGAAAATAATCCTTTCTCCCCCCCCTCCAAGTTTTGCAATTGTGCTTCCATATTAAAAAGGAAGAGCTGCTGGTGCCTGAAGGGTGCCCCACAGAGGATGGTGCCTGCACCGTGGACGTAATCAAAGGGAATGTGCTCAGAATGTCACTGTCTTCTATGACATTTGTGTGTGTCTCAGATCTGTTTCCATCCTCTTGCATATAAATACTACATGTAAGTAAAGGGGAAAACACTTTGCTGCAGCAGTGAGAGCAGGCTTTCACCTCCATGGAAGAAAGCTGTGACTCCACTGAAAATGCAGACATTTAGTGCTTTTCCCACAGCCTTTTGAGGTCCTGACCTGCATCTGTGGTTGGATGCAGTGAGAAGAGGGGGAGCAGGGTGTAGCTGCATCTGAAGAAGCCATTAAATGCTCCTGGCTCAGTGTGCCAAACCCAGCAAAACCTCTAAGCCTCTGGTCTGGTCTGCCCGGGGCAGCAGACAGCTGCTCGTGTGGTTGTTCAGCATCCGTCCCTGCTGGAGCCCGTGATGGATGGCGTGACACAAGGATTCGAAGGAAACTCCCAATTCCCTCTGAATAACTGCCAGCACAGCACAGCACAGCGGTGCTTCCCGAGCCACTGCCTGTCCCAGGTGACCCTTTGGAGGAAGACGGGACCGTGGCAGGCAGAACAGCGGGTCACTTGGTTCTTCTGCTCCTGCCTACTCAGCAACAGGAGTTCATGCTGGGGCTTGGCAGAAGCATCCTCTGTCCCTCGCCCTTGGAGCTTGAGGAGGTACCGGTGCTGCCCAAGGTTCAAAGGTGCTGCAGGTCCCCCTGCCAGCAGCAGCCCTCAGCCCAAGCAAAGTCACCACAGGTACCAGGTTTCCAGCATCCATGAAGGGCTGCTTAGCTAATGAAATGTTTTCACATAACTTGAAAATGTTAATTTTTGAATATGTTAAGGAAGGCCCCTGTTTCTGAAGAAATTCAGGGCAGTTGGCAGAGTCCTTTAGATACCTTGAAGAACAGATGACGCAAAATCAAACTGCAAAGCTCCAGCTTCAAATTGGGTCGTGACCTTTAAGGAGGTTCACTTGCAAACCCCAAAGCTTTTTCCATAACCTTTGAGAGAGTATTTTCTAGCTTTGCCCATCTTTCTATGAGGACATTTCCCGTGATTTCAAACTGTTATCCAGGAGCCTGAGCAATGCTCACATATCCTGAGTGCTTCCTGACCATGGGCAGTCCCCAGATCCTGCTCCATTGCAGGCTGACCAGCCTGGGCTTCTCCTCTCAAAGGTCCTCCCCTCCTAGATGACCTCGCTTACCTTTAATCATTAAATTCGTATTTCTCTTTATTTTTGTTGTGTGCCATCTGAAAGTATTGCTGGACTTGGCTGTTGTGGCACTTAGCAGGCTTTTACTGGATGAGTTGCATTGCAGCACCATAGGATCTTCTTACCTATACCCTGAGGTCTGGCTCATTCTCGTTTGGAGGGTATATGTCAATGTTCAGGCATCTTCTTTGCTCTGATAATTGTTTTGGATTGAGATAAATGGATGGGAGGTATGTTTCTTACAGTCCTATTTATAAAACGTGATGCAGGACATCTTGTTGGGATGTAGTATACTGATATTCAGAAACAAGGACGTGTTGTGCCTTCGATGTGGGAGGAGTAGGGATCTGTGATTCATGACAACATCTCCCAGGCATAAATGGGCATCCTTCAATCATGCGCTCAAGGTTAGGCAGCTGGAGAGAAAAGAGCTGGCCAAGAACATATGACACCTTTCTAATGTCCGCACAATGTTTCTGTTCAGCTCCACAGTGAATTTAGGGGGAGCGAGAACAGAAGGAGAGAGGGAGAAAGTATTTTGTGCATTGGCTTCAGTTCTCCACTTCAACACCACTCAAAAATTGACTTTGATATTCCGGTATAGACAGGGCAATGTTTAACATTAACCTCCAGCAAAATGTTTGGCTTTTTAGTTTACAGAGGCAACGAGTGACTTTCGCTTCTTTTAGAGACACACACAGTACCTTCCTGGGATATGGAGCTCTCTGCCCGCCAGCCTCTGGTCAATAGGAAGTAAATACACTTAGTCTGAGATGCTGCCTGTGTTTTATGGGATGATCTTCCTTTAATTCCTATTGTCAGGTTAGATATTGATTAAGAATCCCCATGCAATTGTTCTTGATCTTTTCTGACTAGCATTTTCAGTGTAAAGGCCAAGACTCACACAAGCCACAGAGAGTAGCAGTCCCTCTTGAGTGTCTATGCTCTGCTATGGCCATTAATTATATGGTGGTATCCCGTTTCTGACTTAAACAATTTTGCATTGTCATTTATGATTGACACAGGGGACCTTCTCCCTGAAGACTGGTCAAAGGGATAAGAATTGAAAACCAGTCAGGTTGAGCCATCAGCAGACAAAATGCAGCGTTCTGAGCCTCTGCTACGAGCTGTGGTCCCGCCGCGGGCAGAGGCTGCGGTGCCCTGCTGCCAACAGGCTGGCACCGAGCGGCTGTGACGGCCGGTCTGCCATACAAGCTTGAGGTCTCCTCCTCTTTATTCTGAAGGGCTTTACATTTTTGAGACATTTCAAGCTTTCTTAATAATGTATTTTAAATGCTGCCTTAGCCCAGACACCTTTAATAGTTGTCATAGATGTGGTAATTGCCAAGCAAGCATCGCAGTGTCTCTGCAGGGGCCGGTCTAGCCCTGGGTGCTGACAGGCTTGCACAAGGACCTCCTGGAGCTGCGAGAAGGGACAATGGCCAAGGTGGTGGTGATGGTGTTTTCCTACACTGAGTTCTCATATTTCTATATCAGTTGTCTGATTTCTAGAAACAGAAGATCATGCTCTTGAGTGATGGGCAGAGGAGAGGATCAGATTGAGGAGGTGATGACCTCTTCAGGAACACTGGGAGGGACTCTTCCCTCGCACTTTTTTTTTCTGTCTTCTGTTAGCTTCCTAAAAGCAGCAGTGCCCTTGCCATTCACAGTCAGTCAGGCACAGACCAGGACTGCTCAAGCCTTTTTTTGGGGATGAGTGATGGCAGGTCCCCACACGCCGGGGAAGGCCTCAGCACAGGCACTGCCACGGGTTTGCTGGCTCGTTTGCCAGCAGGACATGCGTGTGTAAACACCCATGCTGCACCTGTTCAGACCTTCAAAATGGCACCAGATTTTCTGTCAATGGAAAAAGAAGAAGAGAAAAAACCCTGTTTGTACTCATAATGACTAATGCAGGGAAAATGTGGATTCTCAGATACAGACAATTTCCAAACATTGGCACAGCTGAGTAGCAAAACTCAGCATTCCCTTCTGTGGATTGGTAATTGGCACCCCAGGAATTTAAAATTAATTTAGCTGCCAGGCTCTCAGGGCTGGCTGCTGTTTGCAAAGTCTATTGGAGGCGAGCTTCATCTTTACCCAGGAAGGCATCTCTTGCTCTTTTCCACTTGTACCATACAGCTGGAGACTTCAGGTTTCTTGGACAGTCATAATTTTGCATCCTGCCTCTAAGCAGATTCTGGTATCCTTTTTAGTGCTAGTGTTAAGGTTCTGCAGTTATGGGAAATAATAAGTTTGTTTAAAGTGTTGCCATTTTTCTTAGTTAAGAAGTACAAAGCAGAAATTTGGTGTTCATTCTGTATTTTTGGGGGGTCAATTTTTTCTGTTATGTCCTAAACAAGAAGAAAACCTTGCCATTTCTTCTTGATGGTGCCCCAGCAGGGCAGCATTGCCCCATCTGATTGCTTGTACTGCACTGCATCAACAGCATCTTCCATGTCCCTGGCTGCAGGAGCAATTGACAGCTTGAGGATTCTGGTGTTTTTCAACATAAATTGGAAGCATTATAGTATCATAAAAATTCCTGAGACTTTTGCTTAGTAATGGGTTTTTATTTTACATTTGGGTAAAATAGAAGTGGCTGGGCAATAAAGCACTGAAGATCGTGTGCTGTATGTGGGCACTTTAGATTGGCCTCATCTTGTTGGGGAGCAAGGCACAAGTTGAGCTCTCAGCATAATAAGCCTTTGTGGTTTTTCTAACAGGAGTATAAACTGCTGCCAGTATGCTAGCACATTTTCCCAAAGTGAGCGTTAGCCTGTGTGACAAAGTCAGGCGTGTGCTGAAGTCCAGCCGAGCATGGCACGGGGCAGCTAGCCGCCGCTGTGTTCAGCCCCCCCAGCCCCATGACGGCCTGCAGCGCCGTGGCACAGGCGGGCTGCGTGACCTTGGCACAGCGGCTGAGCGCTCCGAGGTCCAGGATCCCCTCCCGGGGTGGACGGCGCTTGCCACCTGTGGTGGGGGCACAGCGGGACCTGTGGCCTTCAGCACCGTCTAGTTTCACAGCGTCTCCGTGCACTTTCTGCCCCCTTGTTGAGGCTGTTACTCGGCGCTTGCCATAAAGCTAAGGAAATCCAGAAGAGAATATAGATGTAAGGCGGTATAAAGTGCTGTTTATTGTTCAGAGGTGATGGGTATCTGAAAGTTAACTTCTGAAAAATGCAGAGCATGTCACAGGCAGAACCCCAGCTGAGGACCTCAATACCAAATGGACAGAGAAACACATATGTTCCTAAAATGTAGCCACAAACAAGTTGGAACAGAAGAAAGAGTCCTGACTTTCTTATGTTCAAAATGCCACGATTTCTAAAGGCTTAATTGTCTCTGACTGCTGTAACACTGTTCTGTGTCTGCCTCCAACCCAAGCTTTGGCTTCTCCTTTGGTGGTGATGAGCAGGGGAGAAGCTGATGCAAACCCCTGGTGATTTTTCTCAGACAGACACATCCACCTTGGTGCCTCTTCAGCACAGGTGTCTCTAGGAAAGGATTATTTCTGCAGGACCAGACAAGGACCTCCCACCAACAGAACAGACCTTTTAGGCAGGCATGCTTTGATTGCCTCGGATTCCTATTTTTAGTGCAAAATGCACACATGTAGCTATACTGTGAGAAGATGGTAAGCATGGTGGGAGCATGTGGTGCTGCCAGGAGAGCAGAATTGTCTTTTGCATCTATTTAGCTCTGAGCTGCAACAGAAAAACTGCTTTCGACACCCACTCTGGCCAGGAGTCAATGGGATACAGCAGCTGGTCCCCTTGTGTCTCTGCTGGGCTTCATAAGGCTTCCCTGTGCAAAAGCATTCCTGAAGAATGAAAAAGTTGTGAATACCCTTTTCAGGCTTCCTTAATATTCCATTGACGTGACCTGTCTAAATGACTGCTCCCTCCTTTTCTCTTCTTTCATCTTCTTGCCAGCTCTTTTTGAAGGCACGGTGCTCCTTGCCATGTCTCTGCTGCCTTGTGATCACAGAACAGCCGTGTCTCAAAACTTCCCATCATGTTATTCAGGGATCGTTAAAGACCTGAAATACTCCTAGAATCAGTGGAGCTGTGCAAAAAGTATTGCTCAGTCCAACTGAAATTCCAGGGGATTTGTTAACTCTTTCTGGTTTCTTTTTTTTTTTTTTTTTCTCATGTTTTTGACACATATTTATTCCTGAAAATGGATTTCAGGGAAGCCACATAAGAGAGGTGTTAGCTGTACCTCCTCTTAACCCTTTCGATTCATTGTGGCTGGAGGACAGAAGCTGCTGTGTTCATTAGCCCATTGGCTAGCTGCTAATCTCAACAAGCCTTGGTCCATGCTGGGATCCCTTGCCCTCAGGAAAGCTCTGTTAACACTGGGGTGAACAGTTAAACAGGTTTGAAGGAGTCTTTTTGTGGCTCTGTATATTGCATAAAACTCAAGTTCCGTTTAGCATGAACACCCCAAAACTTCATCTTAACTGTCATTAGAGATAGCTTTAACAGTAACACCTCATGTTGTGCTCTGCTGTACTCCTGTATTTTAGCAAAATAAAAATGAAGCAAAAGCCAGGACGCTGCAAGCCACGTTGCTGGAAGACCTCTCTCCTCTGCCTTCAGCATCAGGAACCCGAGAGGAGACAGCTGCTGCAGATCTGCTCTTCGCTGTCTCCCTCGCGGTGGCTCCTGCGTCTCCCG
>NW_008597872.1:2967-4964 GCF_000691845.1 Merops nubicus | reverse complement strand
AAGACTGGAGGGAAACAGGGTCCAGGGAGCTGGAGGGGGCTCTCAGGCCAAAGAGGGGCAACCACAGCTCCCACCCAAACCCTGACCCACCTGTGCAGAGGCCTGCCTCCCCCACCATCCCACCCTTACCTCCACTTCCCAGGGACCCTCTTCTGCCATCATCCCCTGCCTGCCCTCACACCTGCGCCAACAGCACCCAAGGCTGCTCCCCGGAAACCCAGGGCTGGGTGTGCACCACCCGCCTGCCTCAGCCCCTCATTATGGCTCAGGGCAAAACTATGCCTGGCACGGAGGCTGGCAATAACCTGCGTGCCAGGGCTGGAATGAGAGCACCTCCAGCCCCACATCACCCCCATCCTCTGTGGTTCCCCCCCAGCCACAGGGACAGCGGCACAGAAACGGCACTCACCTTTATGCTTTAATAAAACTAGGAGAGTCAAAAAGAAAACCTGAAAAAAGGGATTAGACCAAGATCCGGCAGTGGCCTTGTCCCACCACAGCAAGGACTGGCCAGGTCCCAGTATTTGCTTCCTGCAGCCCAGGGGGGCACCAGGGCGGACACTCTGCTCTCCAGCCCTGCAGTGAGGTGGGGCTGCTCCCCTTGAGGTTTTATAGCTGGTGATGTCCCCTCAGGGCCACAGGGACGGGACAGACCCTGAGCAAAGGGGAGTGTGAGCAATGCCTCCAGCTCACGGTGAGCAATGGTGCCACAGGGGCCCGGTGCCCACTCCCCAGAGTGTCCCACAGTTCTGGGGCCAGAGCCATCCCAGCCTTCTACACTTTTCTACCCTCACTGCCTCCATCCCAGACAGGATAGAGCCCAGACCCTCACCCATGACAGGGGTTTCCCACCATGTGTCCCTCTGCATGGTTCTCTTGCACTGTCCCTCCCACCAGTGGCAGCCCAGGATTTCAGCTCCATTTTAGCCACAACTGAACAACTTGACCCAGGCCCAGAGATCCCCAAGTCCCAGGGCAGAAGGTGACTACTCCCCTTCACCCAGCCCACGCTGATTCTGCTCCGTCCTCCCTTGCTTCCAGCACACAGCAACAGTACAGTGGTCAATGTTTGTCAAAGCACCCTCCCTTGGCTGCTCTTCTCTGGGATCCGCTCCTCCCTCTTCTCATAGTGACCCCATGTCTCAGAGACTGGTGGCCAAGAGGCTTCTTCATACAGGAGGAGAAAGGGCCACTGCGGTACGTGGCCACTGCTCCCAGGGGAGAGGAGCTGGTGCACACCAGCCGCATGCTCTCAGCACCAGTCCCTGTTTTTACAGATGGACCAGGAGACCTGCCAGGTTCACGAGTTCTTGGAGGCTCCCGAGCCTCCCTCTGGAGCTTGCTTGGCTGAAGGCACTTTCTCCTCCTTCATCTTCTTCAGCCTGACCTTGCTTTTGCCAGAGGACGAGAAGGTGAGCGAGGCCTTGCTGAACTCCAGGGGGAAGACACCCACGTCCCCATCGAAGCGGTTCTTGGACACCTGCAGATAGCGCTTCCCCGGCCCAGTCACCAGCTTACGGTCCTGCAGGATGAGGACGTTGTCGGCCTCCTGGCTGGCCTGGGTGGAAGAAAATATCTCCAGGAGGGTGCCAGGGATGCAGCCAGAGTCACAGGGCATCCCAGGCCATGGCGACTCCAGCACATCCCCAACACCAACCCCTCCCCTTCCCCCAGGACACCCCGGGACCTGCTGGGTAGACAGGTTTAAGCCCAAGTCACAGCTTGCCCCAGGGAAACCAGGGGGCACAGAAGGGCTGTGCACACTCGCAGAGCACGTCCTGCCCACCACTGCAGGGCCCCTCAGCATCACAGCAGAGACTGGAGCACTCAGAAAGCCCATCCCTGCACCCTCCCCAGCTCCTGCTTCAATTATCTCACCCTACATTCCACTCACAGTCAATGAGCATTAATTAACTGCACCTAATGCCCCAACAGAGCTGTAGCTGGCCAAGAGTTTGCTCCCCGTCTGCATCTCCGCACCAGCACCCAGCCAGTAC
>NW_008597872.1:0-2936 GCF_000691845.1 Merops nubicus | reverse complement strand
CATCTGCAGCAGGACACAGGAGTCCTGGGGACACCCTGCCCCTCACAGCACCTTCCAGATCCCCAGCGATGACTCAGAGTGCTGGTGGGAGCTGGGGACAGCCACCCAACCTATCCCAGACCCTTCCTGGGAGCACACTGTGCCCAAGGTGCAGGAATGACCTTCCCAGCCCAGCTCACCTTGGCAGAGCCAAAGATGGAGGCTGTCTGTAGCTCCTTCTCATCATCCTCCTTGCGGGGGTGGATGACCAGCGTGATGTGGCAGGTGTTGTCTGTGGCAAACTTGCGGAAGGCACCAACAATGTAGTCCTGGGCGGCAAGCCTGACACAGCAGTGAGAAGGGGGCTGGGGTCAGGAGTTTCCAGCTCCACAGCAGGAAACACCCTGACGTCCAGGCTAACTCCCCACGGGGCAGCCAGGACGTGGGGGCACAACAGGGATTGCAGGTAACTGGAACACCCCTTCCCACCTCTTCCTCACCAGGGCAGTAATCGCCCTTCAACAAAACAGGGCTGCCAGAAGGGACTGAAGGGGACACCCCGTGTGGGTCTCCTGCCCTGGCTGTGACAGCTGGCAGGGCCAGCTCCAGGGATGAAGGTGGCAGAGGAATGAGGGGGTGGCTTGGAGAAGGGCTACCTGTCCAAAGAGAGGTGCTCGTGTCCCATCATGAATTGGAGGTTGTCCACGACCACGTGGGTGATGTCGTACATGTAGACAGCGTGCTGCATGGTGTCGATCACTGTCCTGGGCGGGGGGAGACAGGGATCAGCCCCGGGGGTCAGAGAGGGGATTGGGCTGCTGAGCCAGGCGCTAGACAGGGAGAGGCAGAGCTGGGAGGTACCAGGCTGGCTCCCGGGCACACCCCATCTCACTATCTCCTGACGGGCTGCACTCTGTCCTGTTGGCAAGGGCGGATGGACCGCAAGCACCCAGCTGCCCACACGGCCCCTGCCCACCAGCCCACAACCCTGCCAGCCCACGGGGACCCTCGATGTGCCCCAGCCACAGCGCCTGCTGAATGAATCCAAGGAGCTGGAGATGCCTGTCCTCCCTGCCCAGCCAATGGCAGTGCTGCCTGCTGCACAGGGTGTGGGGAACACATCCTGCCAGGGGCACAGGCTAGTTTTGGAGCAGCTACCCAGCACAAGGACAGGCCTCCTCCCTTCACCCCCCTTTGCCCAGAGGGAGGCTGTGACAGTCCTCATGACAGCCGGTTGAGCCACAGAGCCCCCACATGCCAAACCCAGGGACCTAAACAGCCCTGATCTGCATCCCACCAGCCCCAGAACTATGACATGCCGTAGGTGAGGAGCTTCAGCTCCCCAGAGCCCCGCAGCTCATGCTGTGAGGGGTGCTCCCCAGGGCCCTGCTGCGCATGCTGCGAGGGGTGAACGCCACTAAGGACGAGGGTGCAGGACCCATACTTGATGTTCTGCTGGCCATGGAAGGTCATGAAGTAGAGCGGGAGGTCCTCGAAGCGATCGGCCCACTCATCATACAGCTCCAGCTGGTCCTCCAGGCGCCGGCCGGCAAACTGTGTCAGCATGATCTTGGCCAGGCGGACATTGCTGATCTCAAAGCTGCCCCACAGCGTGCACACACCCTGCGTGCACAGGTCCAGTGCATACTCGCTGATAAAGGTCGTCTTCCCGCTGCCCGTTGGGCCTGCCACAAGGACAACGACAAGAGGAATTAGCCAGGGAAGATCTGACCCATCCTGAACATGCTGGGAGATTGTTTAGAGGTGGAAATGCTGGGCAGCAGGGCAAGAGCAGCCCATCCGCAGCACTCCAGCCATAAACAAGCAGGGTCCCGTGCCAGGCTGCGTGCCCAGGTGCCTGTGCATGTGTGTCACCTACAGCAGCCAGCGGGTCCCTGTGGGGTGCTGGGAAGAGCTGGGCAGCGGGGGGCACAGAGAAGGCTTAGATGGAAGGTGGCAGTTTGGAGCAGGGATGAGGGGCACTCCAGGACTGCCTGTGCCATCCCAGGTAGGTAGCCCATCACCACACCAGCCCCACCGCACTCAGGAAGGCAGCCCACCCTCTCACACGACCCCCAAGACAAGCTCAGCTGAAGCCATGGGCAGAAAAGGACCTAGAAGAGTCACGAGACATTACCCCCAGCAGGAGGGTGAAGCCACCAAAGAGCCCTTTGCTCCCCCTCATCCACCAGCTGTTTGCCTGTCACCTGTGAAGATGGTGAGTTCCCCTCTGCGGTGGCCTTTGAGGAGCTTGTTGAGCTCAGGGAAGCGTGCCCACTTGATGCCAGCCACCTGCTCGGTGTTGACCAGCTCCCCGAACACCTCCTCGCGCAGCTGCCGGAAGGAGACAATGGATTTGTGGCTGGCGGGCAGGGCGGCACGCAGGATCTTGGTCAGGTTCAGGCCTTGGTTGAGAGCTTCCAAGGGCCGGGGCTGCAGGTCGCCAGGGCGCACCAGGGAGCAGCGCTTGAGGCTCAGCTTGCGGGCAAAGAGCTTGGCGGCTTCCCAGGAGCGCAGGTCCTCGCCCAGCCACAGCGTGATGCGCTTGAACTGCTCCAGGTAAGGGAGGAGGGCGGGGGGGAGGCAAGTGGCCCCCCGCGGCAGGGCCAGGCTGGCCACCCCGGTAGCCTGGTGCAGGGCGAGGGCGTCTAGCTCCCAGCCAGTTAAGACCAGCTCCGTGTCCCGGCGGCCGATGAGGGGCAGCCCGAAGAGATTGCGGTAGGAATCGAAGCGGGGCAACGTCTCTTCCACATAAGTTACGGCGTCCCCCTTCTTCTCCACCCTTAGGAGCTTCAGACCCTTCAGCGTCGCGTCTCGGGGGCTGAACCAGGGGAAGACGAGGGCCTCAGCCGTCCTCAGGTATCGCACTCCGAAGCGCTTCAGGGTGGCGTCCGTCACCAGGGAGATGCCAAACGCGGCCTTGGTCCTGTTGGTCTCGTCCTCGTCCAGCAGCTCCC
>NW_008597871.1:4758-5145 GCF_000691845.1 Merops nubicus | reverse complement strand
TAAAAAAAAAAAAAATAAATGTAAATATGTATAGTATGTAAATATAAAAGAAATATATATCTTTTTTTCTGTCAATGTTAGGATAGAATTACTCCTGGCAGGGAATTTAGCCCCTTGGAGGCTCTCTGACAAAGTCCTAAAGGAAAAAGTGGTGTTGATGAAACAGACACGTGTTTGCCTTGAACATTGCACTTTTTATTCAGAATGCAATTTAGTATTTATTGCAAGAGGACTTGCATAACTCTAAACATTATGAATACTCTTTAAAAGGTGTTTCAGATTTCTTTTAACCACCACTGTTATTTCAGAGTCTAGCTCAAAGACTCTGATCATTACAGAACATGACAAATGTCTTAAATTAGATCTTTTTCAATAACTGTTAATAAG
>NW_008597871.1:0-4712 GCF_000691845.1 Merops nubicus | reverse complement strand
CAATATGTGAGTTCACTTCTACTTGAGAAAACAAATTCACAACAGTTTTTTTTTGTGTTACTCTCTGTACTTGGTGCCATGTTGTCTGTAATTATTTAAGTGCTCTGTATACGGAAGTTTTGTGCTCCAGGTTGTCAGACAGAATGCAAAAACTCCTTTTTTAAAGTACAGCATTTTGAGAATTTCCCTGAAATCTTCTTGCTCACCAGAAGAGAACATGTTCTTAAAATAGTTTTTCCAGAATCCTGTTTGCAGGCATAGTTTTTAAAAAAGGTTAAAAATAAAGAGAATTTGTGGACAGTCAACAGACTAGACAGCATCATGCATCAGTGGTAACTGAATATTGTAAAAATAAGTTACTGGTTTAACTTATAAGTTTAGACTTTTCAAGATAAGTGTTCTGGCTCCATGTAAAAAGGGGTTCAGGGCAGGACCCACATGGAACAAGAACTATGTGCTCCCCTCCTCCCCCAGCGAGAGAGAGAGAGAGAGAGAGAGAGAGAGAGAGAGAGAAAGAGACTTTGAAAATTGATGAGGAATTAAATGAAAAATAAAGTATATTGTTTAACAGGGAACAGAAAACAAAAAAGGGAGGTAAGAAAAAATATGTACAAAGATTGGGGGAAATACAGAAGTACAACAAGATATACAAAACCCTCAGAAATAGTTCCAAGGTCCCACCGAGCGAAGCACGCCTGGACCCGGAGCTGCAGGGCAGGAGCAGGGACTCACACCCACTTCCTGCCTCTTTCCAGAGTGTGTGTGGGAAGGGGAGGGAATACACGGTTCACCCCCACCCGGGCCCTCCCAGGTGCTGGCAGGTCACACCCCCACTCCAGGCCTCAAACCACAACAATAAGTTATCTTGAAAAGGGACTGCACTCGCTGCTGACTTATTACTAAGACACCAAAATTAGGTGAAAAATTCAGTCACTGCAGTATCAGTAGTAACTGCCAATTGTACAGTATCAATGTGCAGAATGAAACAGTCTGCTCTAAAATACATAGGAGAGGAGAGAGAGCACAGGAAAACAAGCAAAAGCTCAGAAGACATCCCTCACTTGCTTTGGGTGCTACAGGTGTACCTAACTTGTCTCAGACAAAGAGCATGCAGATACTGCAGGACTCGTTCTTTCCTTGTGGAAACCTGGCCATGGATGTCCAGTGGTGTCCCATAGCACTTCTGATTGCTGTATTACATCTGTAAGAACAGCTGGACCAACTGTATGTAGAATTTTCCACAATTAATGGTGAAACATTTAGTATAAACTAAACAGTGGTAACCTGTGATAGCATCTGATAGTTTTGTGATGCTTATTCCCTGCTTGTCTGTGCAGGTCACAAGACAAAACATTTCTGTTGCATTTCTTTTAAAATACACAAATAGAAAATTATGAAATTTATAATTAATTCTTTCATTGTTAAAAGAAGAGGAAATTCACTGCTGTGATGTCAGAGTCCTGCTTTCCAGTGTTCTTGGTGAGAATCAAATATTAAAAGGGAATTCAGATATTTTTAGACACATACAAGCACCTTCTTAGTTAGCAAGCTTTGTCCCCCCAAAAAACCTGGCTATGCAAAATGAGTGCAACAGTTTGTGACGTGTTTCTCCTCGTTTAGCTGTGGCATTCTTAGCTCTTTGCTTTAAAATACCAGGCTCATGTCTAACAGGAATGTTTTAATGCCTGCCTGTACATCAGTTCATTCACGTCCACAGTCACAATGAGCATCAGTAAAACGTGCCTAAGTGTTAAATGAACTGGGCTCTCACACTGTGCATAAATTGGATTTTTTTTCCAGTATGATCTCTGTGACATTGTCGTTTCAAAAGTTCTTAGTTCTGAAAGAAATCAAGTGTTAGTCAGAATATCTCATTCTCAACTTCTTTATACTTGAAGCAGTCTAAAAAAGAAAGTTAACTGTAGTAACAATATAGTCTGTATATCAAAGCATGTGCAGCATTCTTTTACATGCTTGAAAATGTTTTATATTTTATGTTCATTTTAAATATTGCTGGTTTTAGTGTTGCTAAATACACCAGGAATCTAAATCTTGTTAAAATTTCTTATTCTAAAGCAATTTTAACTAAGCAGTAGCTAAGGAAGTAATCGATTCATAATCTGCTGATTACATTCTTATGAAGCAAATACATTTTTCAAGTCAAAGTGTAGCGTATAGTACCATCAATTTTTGACTCAAACTTAAGTGTCCTGATACTATCAGTCCTGCTACTGATTTGCCAAAAGAAGTAATAGAAAGTAATATACAGTTCTTCCTCTTGAAGCTGGTTCCCTGTTTTTGGGGGGTTTAGCTTAGTATATTCATTATCTGTTACTTGAACAAACCTGTCTTCATATGAATTGTGAAAATGCATGAGTGAATGACTTAATGGCATAAATACATCATCAACCACTTATTGAATCCTGTGTACTCACTTCTGTGTCTTCCCAGAATTTCACTTTCTGTTAATTTCAGTATGACAGTTTTTATTTCCTTATCAGTATAATACAAAGCCTGGAATCTGAAGAAGGAAAGAGCAGGTTAGCTTGCCTTAGCCAGCTCCTGAAAACGTGTCCTGGACAACGGAATCATTAGTGCAGGCTGTAGGCTACAGCCACAAATTCTTTCTATTTGTTTTTTTAACCATTCCGATGATGCGTGTTCTGAGCAGTATCAGTTCTCAGTCAGCACTAATTTAGTTAACCACTGTAGAAGTGGTAATCATAGAATAATTTTGGATATAATACTATACTAAAGATTAAAAAGGCTGAATGGAAAAGTTTACTTTTTGACAATTTTTTTTTTCTTGAAGCGTAGAAGAGGGGAAATGTAGAAGAAATTGCAACTGCATAAATTTGTTTGGGTGAAGTTAAACAGCAAAATTACTAAGTGACTGCATAGCCTGCTGTCTCACTGTGAAATCCCGTGTGGGGAGGGCATGGTAGTCAGCTTGGCTAGCCACGTCTGGCCAGCTAAACCAGTGATGGCTTCTAGCTAGGGACCTGAAAACCAATGGGATGGATATCCATTCTGGTCTGTGCAGAGGAAAACTTGGTTTACCAGTGACTGGCCAAATGGCAAGCGCTTCTAAAACTGGCCTAAAACTTTTAAAAGATACTGGCCACCTGAAGATAAGTTAGGGGAGAAAAAAAGAATGGATAGGCTCTGGAAAACTCACCTGAGGGCGACTGGGTAAAAATGGGAATTGCCTGGCTGAAAGAAGAGAAGATTGGAAGAAGGGAAGGAGCAGAGGTCTTCAGTCATCTGAAAGCTGTTACAGAAGATTAGCATTCACCACCATGTCTGGGGTGAAAGGATTAGAGATTATGAAAATAAATTGTATGTGTAAAAAAATCCGGACTATGAGCTTCCAAAAATCTTTCTAATAGTGAATAGAGTCAAGTGCCAGCACAGATTGTTCTGGGAATGGAGCTGTATTGGTTGAAGATGGGGTTTAGGAACAGGTTAACTGTTGGGAGCTCTTGTGACCAGTTCAGCCATTGGCAAAGCTGTGTGACCTTTTAATTTGCTCTGCTCTGAACAGCTTCTTGTTATTTGTTCCACTGATCACAAAAAAAGGTGTTGGGGGTAGTATCCATCAGAGGAGTCTGGTATTTTCATTCCGGTACGAGCCTGGCCAGCAACAGTTCTACATGTAGGTGCTTCTCTTTTGGAGAACTTCACTTCTTGTTTGACAAGGAGGACCAACAACAACAGGTCCTGGCATGCCACCAGCTACCACGTGTCCTGCAGTCCTTCAAAGCTGCATTCTGCGCCCCAGCGCGTCCACACACAGCAGTACCAAATGCAACCTGTGGCTGCCCAGGCCCCCACAACCAACCCATCAAGGGTCCTGTCACCAGTACCTTGCTGGGGAAACACTTCCCCGACCACCTGCTTCAAGGGACTCAGGCAGATCATTTCAGTTGGAACCTACTGGCATGAAACACCAGCTCCTGCCAGCTGCCCATGCCAGTGTGAGGTTTGTTTAGTTGTGGTGACGACCATGGGAGCAGATGTAAGCAGCTACGAGCACTTCACCAACTTTAAAGAAATCGGGTGGAAAGACCTCACCTTTGTTTGCACTTTCATTCCTTGGAGAGCTCTGCGTAAATGTGCAGGTGAATTGCTCATAAACCCTGTCTCTCCACAACATAAACGCGCTACAGCTGGCCTACATCCCACTTCGTACCACTTTAAATCTGCAAGGCTGTATTAAAACAGAGGACGTTTCCAGCGCCGAGGTGACGTACCAGTAAGCTCGCTGACAATGTTTTCTAAGGTTTGGTAGATCCGGGCTTTACCTCTCTTACGGCGATGTGTCTTGCTGCCAAGCTTCATGCTTCCCCGGCCCCACCGAGCCCCTCTCCGAGCCCCGCTTCCCTCTCTGCTCCTTCGCGCCCGCCGCCCCGTGCGGTCCTGGCGGCAGCGCCGGAGGTCCTGGCTCTCACCTGCCGCAAGAGTCCCGAAAACACTTCAGTGGAAGCTTCAGCTTGGTTAACAAAAAGCAAAGTCGCCACGAGCAGTGTGTTATTAGGCTTTAGTTGTTTTATGCCGGCTGGAAACGCTTCGCTTCTTCTGCTCACGACACACGTTACTAGCGGATGCCTTGAAAAGGGCGGGTGCAAGCACTGGTCACAGCAACTTCTCTTCGCGGCGGCGGGCGAGAGAAGGGGCCAGGAGGCCGGGCGCGTTTCGGAGCCCCCGGCTGC
>NW_008597870.1:0-726 GCF_000691845.1 Merops nubicus | reverse complement strand
CACCCCAAACGACAGGGGAGAGGAGAGAGTGCTGGGGCTTCCAGGGTCACGCCGATCCGGCACTATACGTACAGGTATAACGTATATTTTATTTTGAGGGAGCTTGCTTCCTCGACAGGTCAACATGTTAATTAGAAGTTGGTCCAGATTGGTCACTTGCAGTCTCAGATGAGCGATTAACACATAAGGAAATCTATTTATTTTCATTATGTCAGAATGTAAGAAGTCAGTAGAAACTCCATTTCCTCCTTACTATTAACTAGCGGTCACGCAGAGAAAATCATTAAAGATATAATGGTCTATTTTTGAAGAGTGTCCTGCAAAATAGCCCCAAAATATCATGTAGTAATTTGATTTTTTTTTTCCTTTGGCACTACAGGTGCTAGCTATGTTTTCCCTTCATTTCCCACACCATGTATATTAAACAGAGAGGGAACATTGCTCCATTGTCAGGGATGACCCCAGACTTTGCCGGAATATTTTGCTGCTCGGTGTAAAATTGCAAAGTGGGTCTATCTCTAAAATTCGCTATATTGGATTTTATAATTACCTCGTGGTCTAAAGTTTGTCGCATTTCTTAAAAGAAAAAAAAAATTAATAAGAAGAAAGTAACTTAGCTGTCACTATATTAACATATCTGTTCATCTTAAGCCCAGGCTTTCAGCAACTTTGCCTGGATCGGCTCCTGTGTTTCTCTAGTCGCCCTGCCGAGGCGTGCGTTTGCCC
>NW_008597869.1:0-3163 GCF_000691845.1 Merops nubicus | reverse complement strand
AGAGAGTGCACAGGTGTCACAGGTTTGAGAAAGGTAAACAAAGCAAGTAACTTTATTTTCTTCCCAGGTCAAGCACAATATTTTTCTGTGATGTTACTTATGGCAGAAATGACTGAGACCTACTTCACATAGGCGTACAGTGGAAATCCTTTCAGACACTAAATTAAAATGGGGTTAGTGTAACAGTAATCTTACATCTAGTGGTCTGGCAAAAGGCAAGTAATGTCACCTGGCAATGACAGGCATCTCTGAGACTAGACTTTGTGTAAGAAATGATCCCCATATTGTGAAGAGGAATTTCTACCTGAGCAGTTTGAAGATCACCCTTTCCACAGTTTGGGCTGTGTTGAGCTATTCAGTGATAGGGGAATTTACACCCATCTTTTAGTAATATAGGGCCAAATGCTGTAGATATAAGGCTCACTTTTTTCTAATATTTCCGGAACATAATTGATTCTGTGGCACTTTGTGGACTGATACGTAAACTGCTGTCATTACAGCCTGGGACAGAACCATCACAACTACCTTAGTGGATACTAAGTTAGTCTTATTGAGATAAACTCATCTGCCTGCTTTTCTTTGGGAGTTAATGTATTCTTTAGAAATACAGGATATGCACTGAGGAAGTTGGGAGTCGTTGCAAAAGTAATGTTGGATTATGGCTTGGATACGTTAGGAAAATTCAATGAAATGTTTTGCTGAAGGCAAAATAGTGAACAACATTGTTTTAAACTTGAAAAAGCCTCAGTGGTCTTGTGGCCCAAAGTAATGTGTATTGTGTGTTACATGGAGAGTTAAGTTTAGCTCTGCTAACACTGCCACGAAAAGAAAATCCTGCTAAAATTAAACAAACAAAGAAGATAGGTGAGGTGTGACTTTATGTAGTAGACAGTGGTTGAAGAAAGAAAACAGCGCGACTCTGCATGATGCTAATTAATTCATACTGCAGTTTCATGCTCCTGAAGAAATTAAATTGCCCACTTCCTAATCGGCGCAGCTTCCTGACATGGCAGTTCTTCATTTCGTATTTCCTCTCCTGTACTTAGTATAATTTGTACTGTACGAAAGTCCCCTAATTTATGATTTTACTATATTTTAAATGTTTTTATTTTACAATTATTCTACAGGAGTGAGTTTCTTTGTATTACTTTGAGGAAATCACTGTACAGCGATGACCATTCTTTTTTCTTGATATTGAAAATGTAACTTACTTTTGGCCCCTACTTTCTTTATTTCTGCTTTCTTTTTTTCTTCTTTCTTTACTTTCCATAAAAGTGATGTATGAAATTACACCACTTAAGCATTTATGAAACACAATAATACTTCATAACTTTTGTGGGATAAACATATTGAGAATACTGTACACTACTTGAAGAGTAAATCAAGACCACCGACTTTTAAACTAGACATAGAACAAAAATGCAATCGAGGTCAGGTTTTCAAGAGTGAAAATACAAATAGGTAATGAGCTAACCTAAAATACTAATTGTAAACACTCCTTGGTTTTAAGTAAGTTTGGAACTGAAAGATGAGTTCCAGATCTTAAATTAGCAAACCATTAATACACAAATATTGTGAGTGGAGTCGTGGAGCATTATTTTCTCTCATCCATCTGAGTCTTTAAATCTGGCAGCATGAATGTCATCCATTCTTCTGAAATGGTAGCAGCAACTGCAGAGAAAATGTGAAAAAAAACATTATATGCTGTACAGGCATCCTGGAATAAAAGAGAGCTTTTTGGAAATGGCATGGGTATTAGACTACAAGCTATAATACAAGGTTTATACCATACACAGTTCTTTCAGTTTGCTTTGTGATTAGGTGTCCTTAACTTGATTCGTGTTAAATGTGCTTGTGATGCCCCCTGCACCAAAAGACACTTTTGGCTATATTATTTACCTTCTTCTCTGGTATGTTAGCCAAAGTGCTCTTCTCTGAACACAGTGCCTTTATATAAACAGTTTAAAATTTCCAAACTTGTTATGGCAGTGAGATTTTTTAATGCTAAGTCACTATAGTAGCAAATTGCAGGATTATATATAAAATGCTGCCTTTCAGTGATAAAGTAATAGTGGTTTCTTTAGCTTACTTTAGCATTTTCTGCCTGCTGTGTTGTACATGCATGCATGCCTAAGTAGAGGAACACAATGGATGAACATTGTCAGATGTGTGTTGGATAAGTCAGGAATTTTAGGAGATAAGATAGCGCTATTTACTCATTTAATTTATCAATCTGGTGGCCTATTCACACCATTTATGTCAGATTTATCACCCTATCATAACTTATCTATACAAGAAGAGAGATACATATTAAAAAAGAAAATCAAAGTGCCCCCAAATATTTCTCAATGAGCCAAGTTTACAAAATTATGAGAACATATTTAGTTTCTACATTATTTACAAAGATTTAGAGTATGAGTATTAAATTCTGCATGGTTCCCCATAATAAATGTTAATTTCACTAAGTATAATGAAATGCATGTTCCATCTCACTGATCCAAAAGTACACTTGAACATTGTCATACCATCAGTCATAGAATCATAGAAGCATTTTGGCTGGAAAAGACCTTTAAGATCATCAATTTCAACCATTAAAGCTATTCTACCATGCTCTACCAAATCCTCCTCTAAGCCATATCCCCTAGCACAACATTTACATGGCTCATAAACATATCCAGGGATGGGGACTCAACCACCTCCCCACGCAGCATGTTCCAATGACTAACAACACTTTCAGTGAAAAAGCACTTCCTAGTCCAAACCTCCCCTCGTACCTCGTGCAGCTTGAGGCCATTCCCTCTTGTTCTGTCACTGGTTACTTGTGAGAAGAGACCAGCACCTTCCTCACTACAACGTCCTTTCAGGCAGTTGTAGACAGCAGTAAGGTCCTCCCTCAGCATCCTTTTCTTCAGACTTAATAGGCCCAGTTCCCTCAGCTGCTCCTCACAAGACTTGTTCTCTAGGTCCTTCATCAGCTTAGTTGCTCTTCTTTGGACCCGTTCCAGCACCTCAGTGTCTTTCTTATACTGAGGTGCCCAAAAGTGCCAGTACTTTAGGTGTGGCCTGACCAATGCTGAGTACAGAGGGACAATCCCCACCCTGGTCCTGCTTGTCACGCTATTTCTAATACAAGCCGTGATGCTGTTGGCCTTCTTGGCCACCT
>NW_008597868.1:0-738 GCF_000691845.1 Merops nubicus | reverse complement strand
AAAAAAAAAAGCAAAGCTTCAGGTTCTTTTAAATCAGCTCTTAAGCTTTGCAGAGGGAATGTTTGCTCGGTATCAGGGAGCCACAGAAACATCGGAAAGCGCAAAATAAATGCTAATTTTCACATATGGTAGTAAATGTTAATTTTCACATATGTTAGTCATTCCACATAGCTTGAAAAATGAAGGCTGAGCCGTGGTCCCCGACTGTCCCCATCCATCGCAGCGCGGTGCGAGCCAGGCTGTCATTCCAGCAGCACGAACGGATTTTACAGCCGCTGCCCTCTGCGTGCGCTGGGTCCAGCCGTGACATTATCCTGTGTCCTCCTGGCACATGAAGTCACCAGCAACAGATAAACCAGAGAGATTCATTGTGTGTTCTGCAGAGAAGCCGATGTGCCAGTCAGGCTCCAGAGGTGCCTCGAATCTCCCGGCTGCGGGTGGAATAACGTCTTATCTTGAGTTTAAGGGCTCAGCCTGACCCTGAGCCATTTTTAACCCGAGGTGGGAAGAGCCCTCCCTGGGTGTCCCTCTCCTCTTTGATAAATCCTTCCCTCTCTCCACGGTATCTGCTCTCCTGATGTTTTTCATTTTTGTGCCTCTGCCACCTGAAGCAGACCCACTTTCCCAGCGTTTGATGTTCTGCTTCTTGAAGACGCTTTAGCTCGCAGGACTCAGAAATAACTCGTAGCAGAGAGACCCAACAAGAAGACGTCTAATCTAACGGATCCTATTTCCATA
>NW_008597867.1:3333-8988 GCF_000691845.1 Merops nubicus | reverse complement strand
CAGATCAGAACCTGTCAGGGTTGGAAGAGTCCTAGATTAAGCACTGCTGTAAGTGGCTGAAGACAGACAGGTATGCCAAATGCCATAAGGAAAAAAAAGGCACATAGCCCTGGTCTGTGTGGGCTGAAGTCAGTGTCAATGGGACAGTCTCATTAGCTGCTCTGCAATTGCACATTTCCATTTCCTTACAGCTCATTAGGCTGACTTCAAGAAAATTAGATACACTCCATGGCAAAATAACCCAAGCAAAACAAGTGAAAACACTTTTACCATTTATAAACATTTTCTGAAGAAATTGCAGTTTTGAAGATAAATGTGTCTCTCTTAAGCACACTAGAGACCATTCTGCCCAGTTCTCCCCTTTAGATGACAACAGAGCTGGGATGGGGCAGAGTGGAGGTATTATGTTCCTATACACCAAGTCTAACTGGACATTACTATATTGTACATCCACCATAGCAAAAGAAAAGTAGCCATAACAATAATAATACAATCAAACACTGCTGTGATGAAGAAGCTGAATTAGATGAATTAGCGTGTATCTCAGGCTAATTTTACAACTATATCTTCTATTCACTGCCTTTCATCTGTTCATACAGGAAATCTGGGATGGAGAATCAATTGTTCAGGCTCTGTTCTTCCTCAGTGCTCCTTTCCTTGCACCTTCTAGGGTTTATTTGTATATAAAAAACCAGCACTGGAATGTGAGTTCACAATTTTTAAGTTTGCTATTGAGAGAAGTGCAGCAGTATCTCCACTACTTTGTGTCCACAGAAATGCTGGTGTCAGGATGCTCTGTTTTGTCAGGAAAGAACTCCTTTGCATCATTAAAGTGGAACAGCAAAGGTGTTTAATGGGAAAATGGGCACTGCACCTTCTGCCTTATGTGACACTCTCCCACTCTTGCTTTGAATGCTAAGAAAGGAAAACCAGAAGGCACTCAGCAGCAAGCAGCATAATGTGCCAGTACAAGCAGATTATGTTCATCCCATATTGTACCTGCTGGTCCTTCACTTTCAGGTAGTGTTTAATGTAGCTGAAAAAGGTGCTTTTGGCATTGTGATGGAAAGGTACAAATATTTACAGTATTTTTGGATTGCAGTGTTGGATTGCAGAATTTTGTCTTTTAGTGCATTGTCATTTTAGAAAAATATGCTGACTGCTTATATTTTTTATTTATGCCACGAGGAAGGATAATCTGCCCTTTAACAGCAGCATCAAGGACCCATTCTCTCCAGTTTACAATGTAGATACCCCATACAAAAATGCTATGAGTTTAATTGGAACAGACAACGTGACAGCATCATTTTATACAGCTGTTTACAGTTACAACAATGGCAGCTTCCACAGAGCCCTCAGTGATTTTTCAAGGGTATTTCCAAGCATAAAGTATGTGTTATTAAAAAAAAACATAGTAACTTGCTACAGCTGTGCAAAGTGGATTAAGGAAATCTATCAGCAGTGACACAAATATTTAGAAATGGGAGATATTCTGCTCATCTGAGCACAACTAAGATATGGTGAAGTTAATAGGTTTTTTAATGGCTAGATCAAATAAACATGTTCTAGTTTAGCCTCAGATATATGGTCCATAATAAAAAAAGGCAGACTTACAGGTTAGGAAAGTATTCTGGTTGTTCTTCACTTAAGGGGAGAGTGAGATCAATAATGGCAGAACCAGAGTCTTCCAAACCAAAGGAAAGCACACAACATATGTGAAGTTTTGGCAAGGTATGTGAGAAAGAGGCAGTGACCAGGAGGAGTACAAAAAGGCAGAAAAACAGTGTGGGCCTAGGAAAAAGTGATGGGAAAGGCACTTCTCTGGCAGCTTTAGTGCTGGAGCTGTGAAAAGCTTCCTTTTGTTTGATGTGTACTGTTCAGACAAAAGAATTTTCTCATTCTTTTGTAAGCATAACTGTATCAAATATATCCAAGTATTACCAGCATGTCTTCCTGTTTTCTAAAGGGCATGTTGAACATGGCTACTAAAAGGAGCTTTGTGAGCATAAGGGCAATAAGAGAAAAGAACATTTTGCTTAATTAGACAATAATGAAAAAAATTAGGGAAGTTTGATGCACTAAGAGAATTTTATAGAAATCAGCAAGCCCGCTCTTTTCCTAAAGTGCTTTTATGATGATACAAGTTCTTCAGATTCATTACACTATAGATTTACTCTTTATTTACTTTTGAAGATACTCTCAAGACACAAAAGATCCTTTTGGACCTTGAACTTTGTGCTTGTGTTGTTAGATTGCTCATGCACTCAAACCAGATCAGAATAACACAATAAGGACAGACAGGGAAGAAAACTGGGCTGTGATTAATATGCGTAGATCAGGTTCAGAAAGGGGCCCATGAGAGTTACTGGGTTGAAGATGGACAAAATTGCTTCTCTTCTTCAGGGAGAGGGGCAGGCAGAGCGTCTTTATGCAAGCAGGCAGATTAATTGGCTTTTGCTGAGCTCTGTGCTGCTGTAGCTAAACTGCTTCCTCAGCCTGACCTAATTAATTTTGAATTTTCTTGGGTATTTCCTCATTCAACTGCAGGCCCAGCGTAGAGTGCAGCGTACTGCAGAAATGATCTGGGAAAGCTGCACAGCCCCACACCAAATAACTTTCTCATGACCAAATTAAAGCTTCATAAAACATCGCTGCAGCCCAAAATTGCTCAGTCAAATCAGAAAAGGGTAGATTGAAACTCATATCATGAAGTCAGAAAACTGCCATAGTAATTTAAGTGTTCTGTCAACGGCAATCAGCCAGAAGCTAATAAGCATCCAAGTCACAGGACACTGCATATCCAAGTGCTTCACAACATCAGTGACCACTACACTTACACACTGACAGGCCTCATTTTCTCTACTGTATTCATCCAACTGATTTCTCAGTCTCCTATTTTTCTTGTATGCACAATCTAGAAAAGTTTGAGAGTTGCTTTGCCATACAGAAAATAACATTTTACAGATTGTCTGCCCTCTGAAAATGGCCAAAAAGAAGTCACTCCTATTCCCTTGTATCACCATTGGTTTGACAGCAAGTAGGAGAGAATTTGTAGGCAGGGGAAACACACTGATTCCATTCTCTCTATGCCACCTGAATAATATGAAAGCAATGTTATGAAGTGGAAAAATGCCATGTTTTATTTCTGCATTTGCACAGGACATTAATGAAGGCAGCAGAAGACTGAATCAAGAGCTAAAATATAGATTTATATATAAAATGTGGCCAGGTCTTACAGTTCTGAGTGTGCCTCTGAAAATATCATTTTCAGGACTCATTATCTCAACCTTTCAATAATGTCTGGTTTGGTTTTCTTTTTTCTTTTTCTTCTTTTTTTTTTTTTTAATTATAAATGGAAAAGAAAACATGTCTATCTTCTGAGAGCACAACTTCCAACAACCCAAGAAATGAGCAGAGAAATAAAGACTGTTTAAACGTTTTAGGTTTTCAAATCCTACTTTTAAGCAGATGCTTGGGTTTTTAGTTGACTCTTATATTGCAAAGGTAAATTATTTTTGTGAATAAAAAAGAAAATAAAAAAGAAACTTTGTGAAAATAGCTGGGTTGATTAAAAGAGAGAAAAGGACTTTTCCTCGAGTAAGGGTATAAATTAATGAATGTTTATGCACTGTAGAAAAAATTAAATTTATTTCTAAAAGGGGAGGTATAGAAACAGAAAAAACTTACACTCAATGTACTCATCACTGAAATCGGGAGGGTCAGAAGCACCCAGTGCAGGACACAAACATCTTCAAATTTTTTCCACAGCACAGATTTCCAGCAGGCACAGTGCAGCCCCAACACCAAAGGGCCTGAGCTAAGTTAGCACTGTGCCTTAGGACTCACTGGTGGCAGTTCATAACTCCAAAGAATGTAAGTTACGACCGTGCCAAGTGGTGGTGGCCCTATAAAACTGTCTGTTCAGGACACAGATTTCCTTGGGAAGAATTATAAGCAGACAAGTCACATTATGTTACTCGACTCTGCAAAACAAAATCCTCCCAGACAAACAGACAGAAAAGATCACATTGAGCCTGCTGTTTTTCTGTTCCTCTCCCTCTGCCCCTCCCTGTTCTGCACTGGTGGTCCTGTATTTCTTCTTTGATGTGATCAGTCAGTGCTGAGGGTCTCTGGCTTCCAGCCAGCTTCAGTGTTGGTAAAGGCTGCTCCTTCTGAAAACTAACAATGGTTATTGGTGACATAAGAGTTCCCACATCTCTGAGCAGGGAGGCCTGTACCCCAGACAGGTGCAGCTATACCTTCAGTATCTATGCTGACTTCCCATAAGACTACTGAAAATTTGTTACTCCACAGCCCTACTGGCACCCTTTAGAAAGAGTTGTGGAGCTCCAGGCTCTGTCCCATTTGCAATAGCTGCATTCAGGAACAGTCACAGAGCACATATGAAACTCAGGGGCAGATTCTACAGAAATTCTGCATAGTGTGGGGCTCAGCTGTTTCTCCACAACCCTGCATACATCTGTACAGTCTTCCAGTAGCAGTCCCTCTCTTTGTGATAACCAGATGCTGGAAAGAGAATCAGATAGAAATAGTTGTCTTCTGACCTTCCATCCATTGCCAGTTAACCAGTCCAATGTCCATCCTCAAATATCCTACCCACTATCAACACAACCAAACCAAGGCACACAATACAAGTAATAGCTAGGACTCGACAGAAAAAAAATCCCAAGCCCTAAAACTGCACATAAAATTTTCATCTCCCAGGGATTTTGCGTTCTCACCCAGCAGATGCATTGTTTTGCATTCAAATAATGGTGCAGCTGCTGGTACCTAAGGCTTAAGAGATTTATGGGTAATAACCAGAGAGCACAATAAACGAGAACATTTGTATGCACACCAAACAGAAGCTGCATCAGTCAATCAGACTGCTGGACAACTGATCCGAGTTTACAGACAAAGATAAAACAAAATAAAATTCTCCAGTCTGCCAGGCTTCTTCAGAGAAATATGTTATGCATTTCACAGTCCTGCACTGACATGGTAATGTACTACTTTCCTCTTTGAACAAAGCATGCTATAGAAATTTGTTTTCTAAGCCAACGAACACGTTACAGCAGAAAAGAACAGTAATTCTTCTGCATTGCTATCAATAAAAAAAGGCAACCATATCAATCCCTTTGTATAGCAAGGGAAACAAAGCACGAGGCAATGTCAGGACCTCAGCACTTGCCACTTTGCACACACAACAACTGCACTTCACCTACACAGTGACTGCTGCACTGTGCACACACTGCTGCTTTCCAGTCACCTCCCTTCCTCTGACAGCAAAATCTTGCATTTTTTTTCAGGTGTAAATGTCACATTCCATACAAATGAAAACAATACAGTTTCTGTGTATACCTTTTTCATGAACAAAAGAGGCTAAAATAAAGAACCACAGCAGTCCCAGTTCAAACTTGACAACTTCATGCACTTCTTTCTCAGTCTTTATCAATCAAAAGCACTGAAATAAAAACAATTGTACAGAGAAGAGCTCTGAATTGAATTATTGATTGTAAACCTGTACCAAAAGTCAAAGGTGTCTGAACACAGTTCCCATTAACACCTCTGGGGGAAAATGGCATTTTGAGTGTAACATGACCAGGGACTAGCAGCTAGAAATCAGTGTGCCCTACAGTCAAAGCCTAGGGAACC
>NW_008597867.1:0-3302 GCF_000691845.1 Merops nubicus | reverse complement strand
CCTGCTGCACCCATCAAAGCAGCTGGGTCTATTCTAATTTTCCTCTCTCTTCTAGCTTTTAATGGCCAGCAATTTAAGACACTCAGAAAGCTTTCAGGACATCCCAAAGTCCCTCTTCAGCAATGTGCCTGACCCAGAGCCAGATCCTGACCGTGAGCCCACGGCAGCATCAGCAGCCAGGGCTCTGCAGACCTGAAGTCAGTCTGTTTGCCCTCCTGGCCTTCTACCCCTACTGCTCCATTGTCTTACACAAATAAAAGCCCTCAAAACTAATCTTAAAATTGTATTCCCTCAATTTGGTTTTGTCTTTTTTTGAGCCAAACACCTACTACTTAAATATTTATCTACTCCTACAACATATATTACAATCTGCTGGTAAAGAATTTTGCATAAAGAATAAAAAGGGTTGTGCTTGGGCAGGAATCATGAGCTCCTTCTCTGCTCTTGTATTTTTCTCTTTGCCAGTGCCTGGGACAGAGCTACATTTATGGCTTTTTAAGCTTTACTATGACTGTTGGCAATATTATTTCCTTTCTTGCAGCTCTTTCTTCTGCTCACACACAGACATCTGCCATTCTGCTCACCAAACTACTTGTTAGCTTTAATGTCTGTAGGCACTGAAGGAAATTATGCACGTGAATGACTTCAATATTTTTCTTCCTAAATTTTGGGTTAAGGAGAGTATTGTAACAAGAAACTGACTATGGAGAAACAGCAAAAGCCCATAGTAGACAGGACAGAAAGCACATACCATGAATTTTCAATGTGCACTTCCTACCCTTTATCACAAGCTCATTCAAGCTCTCTTTTAGCAATCAGCTTTCCATGGTGTTCAGCACACGCAGATGTTACGTAAAGGATTCCAAGTTACACACTTTAGGTATTTCCCCCAAAGCTGATCCATTTTCATTAAGCAAAACGTGTAAATTGTTCCAGAGATAAATGTGCATATGATATTCAGATTAATAAAACTAAAGAATCCTTGGAGTAATTCGAATGGAATAATTCTAAGGACTGCTGCTTTAGCAGGCAGCTTGACAGCTGATAAAAGACAGCACTGTCAGAAGTGATACATGCAGCAATAAGAAGCTGTAACTATTACAACTTTTGTGTCAACACATACATACTAGATGTTTGTTTATATATGAAAGATGAAAATGGGGAAAACTCAGTTGTTCCAAACTATTGATCAATGCTCTTTTTATTTATCCTCTTTCTGTTGACCACTCTAAACTTGAGTAACTCTCATTTTAAGCCTTACATAAGTCTCATTCTCATTTCAGTAAATCTCACTCTTACTTTAAGCTGAAGTAATTTTCATTTCCAGGACAGATTCAGCTGGGAAGTTAAAACATACAGTAGACTTTCCAGGTCTCATTCTGGGCAAGCAAAGATTCATTTAGAATTCATTTCAGCAAGTCTTTTCACCTGGGCAAAAACTGATTTCACAGTAAATTTCAACCTCTTCCACAAAAACAGCACTATGCCCTGCATTAAAAATAAATAATAATTTTTCTTTTTTTTTTTTTTGTCATCCACATTGTCTATCTTTCCAGCCCTAGGCAGGATAGTGTAGAAAGATCTGAATATTACATGCAAGACAAAAATTAGAGGTTAATAGTTAATATCCTGCCAAGTTTTAGAAAAAGCCTTTAATTTCACATGTACTGAGCAGAACTGACCCAAGAAGCAGATTGCTGATCTTGTATTACTCAGTTCACATTTGTGATATACTTAAAGTATCCTAAATTAAAATCTAAGCAAGATCTACTTCAACTTACCCCAAGACTACATATCTCATTTTTCTTTTCCTTTTCTTTCATAGTTTACTCATATGGTAACTTTGTTCATGGGGTGAGGCTGGCAGGAAAAACAGCCAGACAGTACAGATGGAAGGAAGGGGATAGAAAGAGAGAGAGAGAAAAGAGAGAGAGAAAAGAGAGAGAGAAAAGAGAGAGAGAAAAGAGAGAGAGAGAAAAGAGAGAGAAGAGAAAAGAGAGAGAAGAGAAAAGAGAGAGAAGAGAAAAGAGAGAGAAGAGAAAAGAGAGAGAAGAGAAAAGAGAGAGAAGAGAAAAGAGAGAGAAGAGAAAAGAGAGAGAAGAGAAAAGAGAGAGAAGAGAAAAGAGAGAGAAGAGAAAAGAGAGAGAAGAGAAAAGAGAGAGAAGAGAAAAGAGAGAGAAGAGAAAAGAGAGAGAAGAGAAAAGAGAGAGAAGAGAAAAGAGAGAGAAGAGAAAAGAGAGAGAAGAGAAAAGAGAGAGAAGAGAAAAGAGAGAGAAGAGAAAAGAGAGAGAAAAGAGAGAGAAAAGAAAGAAATTTTCATCTTTGTGTATGCTGAATTCTGGCAGTCAGCTTCATGACACTGCCAACTCTGCCAACTCAAGCATCTCTGTATCTGAAATATTTTGCTGACACAGCAGTCAGTGTCCCTGCTCTCAGTGCAGATCTGCCATATAAGATACTGAATATTTTCCCTCTGTTGAGAAGTAGCCAGATATGACTTTGAGTCTTCCTCAGATTGTCTTATTCAAGCTTACAAAAGAGCTTTAGGAGCTATTATTCTCTACATATCACCTTATAATATCTATATTTGGCTTTTGCCTCATTTGCCATATTCTAATTGGCCTCTGTTAGAGTGGGAGAGTACATTTGCCCCACTAACTACACAGGGAATTTATGCTTATCTTAAATCAGACATGCAAAGTGGAATGAGAAACCAAGCAGAGCCTAGGCTGCCACAACATCTACAAGGGTTTTGACTGAGGAAGGTCTGAGGGAGAATTCCTGGAGGGAGAAATGGGTTATTCTGAATGTACCTTCAAAGGCACAGAGAGCTCATAAAACAAGGATCTCCTGAAATGGGTCAGGATCTCCCCAAGCATATGTATCTCTATATTTAGCAACAACTATTATAGCTGTTGACACCCTAAGAAAATGTCCTTATTACCACTCTTCCAGGGCCCAACGTTATCTTTCTGCTTACAAACCCACGTGAGTAACATTTTCCCCTAGGATTATAGAATTGTTTAGGTTGGAAAAGATCTTTAAGATCATCATGTCCAACCATTAACCCAAATCTACCAAGTCCACCACTAAACCACATCCCTGAGTACCACATCTACACACCTTTTAAATGCCTCCAGGGACAGGGACCTCACCACCTCCCTGGGCAGCCTCTTCCAGTGCTTGATAACCCTTGTTGGTTAAGAAGTTTTCCCTAATATCTAACCTAAAGCTCCCCTCGTGCAGCTCCAGGCTGTCTCCTCTTAGCCTGTCACTTGTTACGTGGGAGAAGAGACCCGTGC
>NW_008597866.1:0-5055 GCF_000691845.1 Merops nubicus | reverse complement strand
CCTTTTTACACAGAACCAGGACAGAGGTGATCATACATGTTTTTGTAAAGGCTTTCAAATGGTTTTGTGTTCTATAGTCTTTTAAGCATTTTTGGAAAGTATTCTGTAAACTGAAAATGCATTAGTATGGGTTTTATAATCTAATGTTTGTCGCCACGTTACTGGATTCTTATGGTGAACTGAATTCTCTTAATTATTTCTTTACTATTCTGAACAAATAAATAATACATTTATAAAATCTGGAGCTATAAAAAAAATCATTTACCAAGGTGTTTCTAGTGAAGATTGAGTTCCCCTGACTCAACATAAGTAATATAGTAAAATAAATATTAACAAGCTCTTGACTAGAGTCCCACAGTATATAATATCCCTGAATTTCTTCAGAAAGGATGGGGAGTTCTTTTCCATGTAGATCTCAATTGTTCATATATGTGCAGTCATGCTTACTGCTTGAGTAAAAGTCTTTTAAGATTTGGTTATTTACAATCATCAGTAGCTAAGGAAACTGGGCATGCAGCAGTTTTGTTCTAGGGAACATTGTGACAGAAACAAAAACTTTATCGATAGGATTATTGCAAAGTGCTCTATAAACTATCTGTTCTCCTTTCTGCTATTTCCTTCTTGAATGAAGAAAGATATGTATATTCCCTAATAAAAGAAAAAGGGGGAAGCTTATACTGTCATCTGAAATATCTAAGAGGAGAGAGTGCAGTTTAAGCATTAGTTGAATTTAGCATTGGAGAACATAGGAAACTTTGAACTTTTGAAAAGGAAAGTTATTTTTCCAGATATTTAAAGTACTTGCATTTTTAATTTTTCATTGATGTCAAATTAACACTGTGGTAACTGATTTATTTTTTAAGATTGAGTAGTGTTCTATTCCAGGAACAAAATCAATAAGGAAAGCAAGAAAAGAAATTCAGAGTTAGGAACAGCCTGTGGTTTTTATTTACTGTTCTGGGATTTTTTGGTTTTTAGGGGTTTTCTTAAAATATATCCTCACCTTTCATCTTACTGAGATGTTCTTTGTGCACAATATAAGGAAAATAAAGAACAAATTCTGTTCTAACAGTTCCTCAAAGCAATGATCACAATCTTAAAATTACATCATGAAACATTCAGACATAGTTTTGAAATTGAGTTTGAAATTGAATTGAATTAGAATTTGGTCATGGAACTCTTGCCAAGCTAGGTATACAGTCCATTACTCATTTGTTTCCTTTTTCTGATTTCTTCTCCATGCAATCTGTCTTACTAGTTATTCTATTTGTAAATTTACTTTCATTGTAGACTAGGAGAGTCTTAAAGATATATTTGTAGAAATTACTCCTGTTAGTGTAAGCACATCTAGCTCATCTAGATTTCAAGCATATGTATGAATCTTAATGCAACTTTTGTTCCTTTACTTGCAGCTGGTTTTGCAATGTTGTTTTTCAAATTTGCTGTAGGCTTTATGCTCTGTGTGTTGTCCTGCTGATTTCCATGAAATTACCAGCAGTGCATAAAATTGAGAGTATGTATTAAAAAAAAAAAAATCAGGATCTGAGGCCCTCTAGTGATTTCACCTGTGGAAATTGTCTTAAAACATGTATGTGCAAATTTTTCCCCTCGTCAGGGGCTGAATGTAAATTAACTTTCTTCAGACACTCTATATGTGTATCAAAAGACATGGAGTGTTAGTGTGGGGACATCACTGCTCAGACATGGCTATGCAGTTTCCAGATTAGGCCTGGCTGGCATCCATTCAGCTGGTGGTACACACAGAGGAACTGATCTGTCTATGCTGTCATACTTCTGCCTATCTTCAATCAAGTGCCAGAGTGCAAAGAATAATAATTTCACGGTGGCATGGCAAACCACACTCTGAAATATTTTCTATAATTTTTGAAAGCAATGTTGAGAATTTAGGTAACTTTGGCAGGTGTTGATTATCAAAGGTTAGTAACTTAGAGTGTGGCCACAGCGTGGGGGAAGCAGGGACAACTTTTGGTATCAGTTTTACTTGATAGATTTTTCCCTACCTCAGTTTGAGAAACCCATTATTTTAAGTTAAATATTTTTTAAAAATGCACCTAAATGGGATGACTTGCTGAACATACCTGAGAATTATAGAAAAATTTCCTCATTACTAGTTTAATTGCTTATAGACAGTTTTTATGGATGTAGAGATATGTGAAACCAGAGACTTTTTAAAAAAAAAATTTGTTGCTTGAAGCTATTTTCTCATACTAAGACTCTTCTAATTCCAGTTAAAATTGTGTAGGGGAGGGAAGACTAAGCTTGGATTAGAAGATGGAATGTTAGTGTAAAAATAGAAATAAATTTTAAAAAGTTATGTTAGTGATATAGTGAATGCAATTAAAAAGTTAATTATAATCCAGAAGATGATTTCTTGGAGGATTTTTGGGGTGTGTGTGTATAGCAATTGGCAGGTAATTTTCTCTCTTTCTAAATAATATAGTATGCCATGGGAAGGAGAGAGAAACACTTATGAAAAAGGCATTTGTTCTGTTGTTGGAAAAGGGTAAACAATTTAGTCTGATAATCTTAAAATCTATGCAATAGGTTTTGATAAATAAAGATAAGACATCAAATAAAACCCTAAGAAATACTTTTGAATTAATTTGATTTCCTTGTGTCATTTGTAAAATATTTTAACTCAAAATCTCCTTCATACTGACTGCATATAGCCCTAATTGTTGTTTCAAAATGTGATGAGAATTGTGTGATGATGTCTATTTACCTCTGAAAAATAAATGTGATGTGCTCTAGCTTGCTCTTTGCCTATATTAAAAATCTTTCAACTATGCTTTGTAACAAAATGAAGCAGAAATTTGGGTTGCATTATAAAACTACTAGGAGGAGGTAAAAAAAAATAAATCTGAGGCAGAGGTTGGGGTGTCAATGATATTGTATTTAGGGATAAGTCCCCCGAGATTCTGCCACAGATTTTCTCTACTTAATGGAAAACGGAAGATTGCTGTCTTGTATACACTAAATAATATGAATGAGAATAAACAGAACTGATAATGAGGCATAATGAATCTTCAGTTTACCTAAACTGTTAGAAAACCTGTTGAATTCAGAGGATGAACCAAAATAAGACTGAATTTTATGGAAGTAGAGCAAGAATGTCTTTTTACAAAGGAAATTCACCAATTTGAATTTGTTTATATGTCTGACGAATTATTTTATTGAAGGAGATTTGTATGCAATTTATTATGTTAATTTCTAATTGCAGTGTGAATAATAAATGCAACTTTAGAAAGGGATGTCAAATACATCCAAGTATATCTAACTGTGGTATTATTTATTAGTGGATATACTGTAATCAGTTCCTGAGAAAAGACCATAGTGTTGGACCCTTATTATCATCTTCAGGTTCACATTTACTCTTCTTGCTCTCCATTAATAGGTAGCATAGATCAGTCAGTGTTAAAGGAGTTGCCTCCTGAGCTCCTAGCAGAAATTGAATCCACCATGCCGCTTTGTGAACGTGTGAAAATGAACAAGCGCAAACGTAGCACAGTTAATGAGAAACCAAAATATGCTGAAATCAGTTCTGATGAAGACAACGATAGTGAAGAAACTTTTGAATGTAAGTAGCATATCATTCTGTTCCTACTCCTAAAGAAGGCTAATATTTCCCTTTTGCAAAAAGATATACTTTATTTTTTTTGTTGGCTACCCTAAAACATAAAAACAAATTTACTGTCCAGACAACTCCTTGGCCAAGAACCTTTTTTTTTTTCTTTTAAAAGAAAAATTGCTAGATTTCAATTTGTCACTCAAGATGAAAAACAGCTAGTTGTTAAATTTCTTTCCTAATTACCTTATGGGAAGCCACTGCCTAGATTTAATTCTTTTAGTTGTGCAATGAAACATTTTTAGCCAATCAGATTAAAGAAAATATCCTATAAAGCAGCTCAGAAAACTTGCACACAAAGCTCTGCAAAGAAAAATTTCAGTAAATACATTTTTAATTATTCTGAGGTTCATTGATAAGAAAAGCAAAGGATCTCCTCTTGAATTTTTCTGACATGATAAATTAAGAATGTTAGTGCCCAGAAGTGTCTTAAAATATTTTTTTCTTCTATTATTTACATGGTATATTGTTTGGAAAATTGGAATACTTGCTGATGGTTTTTCAAAATAGCATTTGCTGATGATACTATTTTTGAATTAAGTGATTTCAAAGGAAGAAAGGAATCTTGCATTTAGACTTTTGCTGTACAATCAGGTAAAGTTAATACGTGTCAAAAAATTGTTATATGCCTCTCAGTTAGGAAGGGATTTCCTACTTGCAAATAAGAGTATAGTTAGTTTGTCTCTATGGTAGTTCAGTTAGCCAACACTGAAAAGAAACTCCATTAAAATGGAGTGAATCAGTTCAGTCTGAGTAACATCTTAGCTGTGTTACCTATGCAGGGCTATAGGAGAAGTGCCTATTGCTGTTAACCTGAGAAGGCATCTTGTTTATAATGTTTTTTTCCAAGTTTACTCTCCTTCCACCTTTGCTTATCTAAACATCTTAATGAACTGTTATAAAATAATATTTTACTTATTAGTCTTAGGGTCCAAAAGAGAAATATTTGTTTGTCCTGCTTTTTTAATATTTCAAGTTCTCATCCAACAGATACGCAATGCATATGCACACATATATGTAAAAATTATAATAGCAATACCTCTGATCTTTATCAAAGAAGCAGAAAAGAATGTCCTTATTTTGTTTGTTTTTCATTTAAAATGTAATTGAATAATGCAATGCTGCTTTGACTGTGAGTATGAGATCTTGAGGTAACTTGTAATGAGATTATTTGCTTTATTCAAGATTCTATAGTCTGTTTACCATATCATTTCACCTGTTTATGTTAATCATCTGGAACTGTGAATTAAAAAAAAAGAAGAACTAAAGCAAAATTATTTAAGTTCATAGAATCATAGAATCCTTTAGGTTGGAAGAGACCTTTAAGATCATCAAGTCCAACCATTAAGCCAACACTACTAAGACCTCTGCTAAAACAAAATCAGAATCATAATCTGTCAGGGTTGGAA
>NW_008597865.1:0-5346 GCF_000691845.1 Merops nubicus | reverse complement strand
TTGGCCAGCAGATCCCTGAAGTGATCATTACTGTCTGTCTTTAACAGTGAGGCCACCCCGGCAGCCCAGGGGTGCTGTCATCACCAGGAACTCCCATCAGTCCAGCCAGTGCCACACTGGTCATGTGCCCAGCACAGGTAGTGCACAGGGAGTGCAGGACCCTCACGACACAGCCTGGGCAAGGACTACACGTCAATGGGGCCCCTGGATGTGGGACGGGGATGGAGGGTGGCCAGGAGAGGTTGGCTGGGGTCACCAAAGGCCATTAGTACCCCTGGGCCAGGACAGGATAAACATGTCCCAGCCATGCTCTGGGTATGTCAGCCATTCAGACCATCAGTCTCAGAGAGCTGCATGTAGTTTGTGCAATCTATATGCAAATTATCATCTCATAAGTCAATTGAAGGAAAAATTTGGGGCAGTGATGAGTTGAGCAAGGTGGAAAGTGTCTCCACTGGTACTTCTGGGTGACCTGAAGGAGTTGACACTACAGCTGGTAGAAGAAAGTGGGCAATATTTTAAAACTGGAAAGACATTTGCTATTCCGGCAGAAGCAGAAAATTAAAATCATAGTCATGAAGTCAATGTACCGATTGATGCATCAATGTAATAAGCTTCTAGCACTCGTGCATTTCACTGACAAAAGCTCCCAAATGAGAGTTATCCTTCCCAAGCATGACGTAGGGCACTCCTGGACTCCTGCCTTAGGGCTGTACCCGAACCCTGAGGGCCCCCAAACAGCTACTGAACCTATACTGATAGACAAGGAAAAATAATTATTTTGCACTAAGTAGGATAATAATTGTTTTACTCAAATAGTTCGGGTTTTGTCCTCTAGTAATAGATCCTATTGACAACAGCAGCCTTGAATGTGGATAAAGGGATTGTACTACAGTCTTTGAGCAATCATTTTTTTTAGGTCTTATGTTTTGGACTGTATTATTATTAAAGGGCTGAGTCACAACCAGGTTATAATCAGTCATTTCCCATTTATGCTAGACCATACTTGTTGTTTGTTTGTTTGTTTCCCAGACAGCCTTGCAAATACTTTCTGATTTGCAGGAATTTATTTCCTGGTGTGTTCTCCTGAAACAAGCCATTACCAAGGGGCCCGTTTGAGCAAAACTGGCTTGAGCTGGGTGATTCCTTCACAGCACTGCTGTGAGTGCAGTGAGGGGAAAGGTGATAGGAGAGGTGGAGGGGGTTGCTGTTACGAACAGATATAAGTTAGAAGCCCACATATTTCTTCCTTCCAAACCACAGCTTGAAAATTCAATCTGATGTTGCAACGCTTATTTTTAGCAGGGCTGAAAAGTTTAGGCTGGATGCTGGGGTGTAGCAGAGGGTAACTGCTGCATGGAATCTGTCTGGATTTTAATATTCATGTGTTTCACCCAGCACGTCATGCCCCTCTTTCAGGGGGTCTTGTGCTGTCTTAGCCAGCCCATTCTATTGAAAGATCTCTAATAAAATTGTCACGATATGGGCACTCCTGTGTTTAAGCTGATGCATTAGGATTGCCTTGGGGAAAATGGTGAATTCAATCTATTGATTGGGCGTAGCAGCCTCGCTGTTTGAGCTGGGGTTGAAGTGCCAGCTCGGCCAGCTCCGAGTGATTGAGCAGGTTGCTGAAAAAGCATGTTTGCCTGGGAGCTGTACGGCAGAGTAACCTCTGCCTCGGGTCATCTGATGAGAAATCACCTCCTGGCCGGGACCCAAACAAAACAGGGGATTAACTTTGCCCCATGCGGGTGCGTTGGTTTGTAGCTCTTAAGAGTCAGCAGCTGCACTCTGTGCAGCCATTCTGGAGGAGCTGTGACCACCGACATGGGAGCCAAGCTGCTGTGCCTCTTCCTCACCTCCGCCCTCCTCGCTTACTACATCTACACCCCCATGCCTGTGGACATTGAGGAGCCCTGGAAGACGATGCTCATCATGTCCAGCTTCAAGGCTGCTGGGCACCTGGTGAGTCTGGTGCTGGGCTTGGCGCGGGGCTGGCCCGAGGGAGAGGCAGCTACAGAGCAGAGCCTGTTCTTGGTGCCTCTGTGGATGGTAGAGATAAGGCAGTATAGACCTCTCGTACGTGCATGTATTTTATATATATATGTGTTAATATACTAAGCGAAGGACGGTAGTATCTAAAATTAAGCATTGAACTTATTATAACTAAGAAATTCAGAAAAGATTTAATTATGCAATCTTGAAAAAAGGGACATTCAGAGTAACTGGAAACATGGTAAGTGTATGAATATGGATAGACAAGTGTAAGCAAGTTTATTTTGCTTTACATCCCTTTGCAGCTGAAGCACTGCTCCTTGGATTTTTCCCATTTCTCAGAACCTGTATATGAAGCTCACTTGGAAGTTATTGGGCTGGGTGTCAGAGAAGGGAAAGCTACAGCACTTCTGGAATGCTATTAATTTTTGTTGTTTCATGGAAATATGACAGAAAAAAAAACTACACAAAGCTCATTATAGGGATGATAATGCTAGAGTGTGTAGAAATAAAGTTACCTATATTTTTATTATTATTTTAATACTGCTGTAATCTTGCCTACCATGAAATGGTTATCTAGCTAAGCAGCACAGGAGAGTATGTCACAGCCTGGACAGGCAGTGATTTTGTACCGTCTGTATTTACATGGCAATATCTACTGATAAAACAGTCCTATGTCTATGATATTTTTATGTATACTACATGCTTGGCTTCTGCTTCACCCCAGTCATGTTATACAGCCTTAGTAAACTTACATAGGTAGCTGTGAGGCTGTGCACCCTGCGTGATAAATGGTGCCGTAGTTCCCACCTCTTAGCTGTGTTAAACCAGGAGCTGTTTTGAATCCAGACTGAACTTAATACACAGTGGTGGCTGCAGCAGCGTAACTGAAATCTAAAAACAAGGTCAAAGATGAAGGTTTTTGGGGAGGAGGAGGGCCAAGTGTTGATGACATCTTTCTGGGTGGCTACAAACATTTTGAGGCTGCTTTTTTCTCCACCGTAAAACATATAGAAAGGGGGGGCTAAGGAGCCAGAAGAGAGGTTTCTAGTGTAGCTTGGGGCATGGTGATGAAAGTCTTGTCTGCTGCAGGTACAATCACCCCAGCTGTTTGCTTGAAGGTGCGTGAACTTGGGATTTTTGCCATTTGTGCTGTTTCACTTAAAATGCAGTGGATATGATTTTCAGAAGTCCATGGGAGCCGTCTCTTTTATGATTTTTCTGGTGGAGGCAAGGGTGGATGTTTTCTTGAGGTGTCTCTTAAACATCATACTTCTTGGCAGTATCTAAAAGCCACTGTCGATCTCCAGAGCCATCATGTGCAAGACAGCCTTCGTGCTGCCTTTGTGGCTGCTATGCAGCCAGCAGAAGGAGGCTGGGTGATTTTTCTGGGGGTATGTGTTTACTCATGGACTCTTTCCTGCTTCCTTGTTTGTTTTTATCTTGTGGCTTGGGGTCTGAGTTGTAGGAGGTGAAAAAGTGGTGAGAAAGAAACCTCAGTCTCCACTTCTGACGTGCTGCCTTGCTTCTTCCCCTCTTAAATCTCCTCGTGGAGGTAGCTTGGGAGGAGGGTATGTGCCCAGGTAACTCATTTCCCCAGGCCAGTGCATGTCTACTCTCTCAGAGCTGCAGCCTTCAGCACAGCAGTGTGCAGCAAGCAGGAGCACTCTCTTTTGGTGCTGGAGGATTGTGTTTTCATGTTAATGTGGAGCTGGTGTCTCTTGTGGCTGTTGCACTGGCTACCTGTGAGGCCAAAGTCCCTAATCAGCAGTGGTGGTGTGGGGCAAGCATGTTTTGTAGCTGCACTCTGATCCCAGCCAGAACCGTGATCTGAAGGGACTCTGATGAAGATATAACCTCTGCACCGGTGCAAATTAGATTGGAGAGGGCTTTAAAGTGTCCTAAGCATGTTCTGAGTGGTCATCCAATTATACGGCAATCACTTAATAGCAGGTCTAAATTTGTGGAGGGGAACCTTGCCAAGTCTTTCTGAATCCTTAATGTTGGCTTGAAAAAAGGGGAATAATGTAGCCAGCTTCAAGCCCCCTGAGCAAGAGGGTCCTCTCCAAGCTCCCAGAAGGATGTGCCAAGAAAACCAGAAAACAGCAAATCTCTATCCTCCTTTGTCTTTGCTTTAGTAGGTCCTGGGGAGCTTTCCAGCTTCTTAGCCAAAGTGTGCAAGATTTTCTCCAATTTTAGGTTTCCTGGCCTGGATGAGTACCTGGTTGGCATAAAGCCTGTGCCAGTCCTGGGCTGTTTGCCAGGTCTCCGCTGGGCACCGCGGCGAGTGCTGAGGAGCTCCGGAGCTGGGTTGGTGGCTCGTGGCCAGGCTTTGCCCTGGTTAGCCAGCGGGGCTGACAGCTGTGCTGCTGTCACTGGTGCAGACAGCCTGCTGTGTGCTGAGGGCTCTGTTCACACCCATCCTGCTGCTGAAGGGAGGCTGGGAACGCTTCTGTTCACGTGTTTGTGTTATGATGTCTCATGTTGAGATGTTGACTAAGTGTGGCATAGCCTCTAAGAGCAAACTGGCCACTGTCTGTGGTGCTTCCACACAAAGTTCTTTGTGTATTTTCAGGAAGTACCATGTACACCCAGTCTAAGGAAAAAGTGTGAAGAACATATAAAATGGGACTTCTCAGATGAGAGTATTATTTCCTTTTGGTGTTACATTCCAGTGGCCTTGAAACCATAGGCAGTGGACCCGTGGTTTTCCACAATGTAAAATGTCCACTTGCAGGAAAACCATCTCAGAGTATTGAAAACCTCAGTTCTGGAGCTGAACAAATTCTCCCCAGTGCGGGGGAGTTTCGCAAGCTCAGTGCAATTGCAGCACGGCTCCCTTTGACCTATAGATTTGTTTCTTTCAAGATGTTAATGCTCAGGGAGAATACAACAGCTGAGAAATATTTCTGTAAACTGGGTAGTCACTGTGGATAAAACCGTGCAGCTTTGCATATATTCACTGAGCGTAGAACAGGGACCTGCATTTCCCTTCAGTGTGTCAGTTACTGCCTGCCCAGCTTCATCTCCTGGGTCAGCAGAGCTCCCAGCATCGCCTGGTCCAGACCATCAGAAAGGAGACTGTTAAATATGGTAGCATTCCCAATCAGCTGTTGAAAGTGAGATTTTAGCTGTAATATCTTTACTTCCAACTTCTGAAAAGTTGTTTGTGAATAGAATTTATATATAGCAGTTATATGTAGAAGCATATATTGATTTAAATATAGTTTAAAGAAAAAAAAGTACAAACCCCAAACCAAGCAGCATTAGACTGTATGGTTTACAACATCAAACCCTGGATGCCAGAATTTGTACCCTTCAAGGGCTGATCAGTTAAAGAGTGGAGGTTTT
>NW_008597864.1:0-1344 GCF_000691845.1 Merops nubicus | reverse complement strand
CCAAGATATGATGGGCACCAAGATGGATTAGGGAGGTCTTGGAGGTGATGGGCACCAAGATACATCCAGGAGTTCCAAGATATGATGGGCACCAAGATGGGTTGGGCAGGTCTTGGAGATGGTGGGTGCCAAGATGGAGACAGGAGGAGATGATGGGCACCAAGATGGAGCCAGGCAGAGCAGATGATGGGCACCAAGATGGATTGGGCAGGTCTTGGAGATGATGGGTGCCAAGATGGAGCCAGAAGGAGCAGATGATGGGCACCAAGATGGGTTGAGCAGGTTTTGGAGATGATGGGCACCAAGATGCATCCAAGAGTTCCAAGATATGATGGGCACCAAGATGGAGCCAAGAGGAGCAGATGATGGGCACCAAGGTGGAACCAGAAGGACCAAGATATGATGGGCACCAAGATGGGTTAAGCAGAACCAGATGATGGGTGCCAGGATGGGTTGGCAAGGACCAGGGGGAGATGATGGGCACCAAGATAGGTCCAGTAGGGTCAAGCTGAGATGATGGGCACCAGGATGGATTGGCCAGGACCACAGGAGATGCTGGGCACCAAGATAGGTCCAGTAAGGTCAGATGACAAGTGCCACCATGGCTTGGGCAGAACCAGGGCACGGTGGGGACCAAAACGGCTCCAGGAGCAGGAGATGACAGATGCCAAGATGGGTCCAGTAGAGTCAGGCAGAGAAGAGGGGCACCAAGACGGGTTGGGCAGAACAAGGAGGAGATGATGGCCACCAAGATGGGTCCAGCAGGACCAGGAGGAGATGAGGGACACTCAGGTGGGTCCAGGGGTGCCAAGTAGAGATGGTGGGTGCCTCAGCAGGTTGGGCAGAACCAGGAGATGGGTGCCAGGAGGGAGTCCAGAGAAACAGGAGGAGATGAGGGGCTCCACGGTGGGTCCAGGAGGACATGGCAGATGCCAAGATGGGCCCAGCAGAGCCAAGCAGAGATGAGGGGCAACCAAGCTTGGTTGGGCAGGACCAGAGGGTGACGATGGGCACCAAGGTGGGTCCAGGAGGACCCAGCAGAGATGCTGGGTGCCACGATGAGGTGGGCAGGCCCACGAGATGATGATGGGTGTCAGGATGGGCCTTTCAAGGCCGGGAGCAGATCCTGGACCCTGTGATGGCTCCAGCAGGGCCGAGCTGCCCAGACAGGTCCTCTGGGGCCTGGTGGTGCCAACATGTGGTGAGATGGGGCCGACGCTGCCAGCGATGGGCACCATGGTGAGCACAGCCACCCACCTGCCCAGCTCCTCCAGCACCCCAGGGTGGACAACCGGCCACAAGGAGCCACCTGGGCCACCACAGCTCCTGCAGGGCCCCCAGCAC
>NW_008597863.1:0-1953 GCF_000691845.1 Merops nubicus | reverse complement strand
CCCCGGGGGAAGCATCTCTCCAGAGAGCCTGGGGGCAGGGCGGGCAAATCCTCCCCAGGAATCCCATCGTTTCTATTGATTTGCTGATTTCTAGAATCTTCTCCTCTCTCCCCAGGGAGGAAGGAGAGATGACATGATGACATCTCAACTCCTCTGACCCAGCGGTGCCCAGGGACGGGGCAGAACCATGGAGCTGGAAGACCAGCAGCCCAACGCCACCGCCTTCTGGTTCTCCCCAGCTTCCCCCTTTGACAACTTCTCCGTGGAGACAGCCACCAACGCTTCCCAAAACGCCACGGGCCACCACTTCGACCTGACCAGCAATGCCATCCTCACCTTCATCTACTTTGTGGTCTGCATCGTGGGGCTCTGCGGCAACACGCTGGTGATATACGTCATCCTTCGTTACGCCAAGATGAAGACCATCACCAACATCTACATCCTCAACCTGGCCATTGCAGACGAGCTCTTCATGCTCGGCCTGCCCTTCCTGGCCATGCAGGTCGCCCTGGTGCACTGGCCCTTTGGCAAAGCCATCTGTAGGATCGTTATGACGGTGGATGGGATCAACCAGTTCACCAGCATCTTCTGCTTGACGGTCATGAGCGTGGATCGGTACCTGGCTGTCGTCCATCCCATTAAATCTGCCAAGTGGAGGAGGCCCAGGACAGCCAAAATGATCAACGTGGCCGTTTGGGGTGTCTCCCTCTTGGTGATCATGCCCATCATGATTTATGCTGGGGTGCAGCATAACCACGGCAGGAGTAGCTGCACCATCATCTGGCCCGGAGAGTCGGGAGCTTGGTACACGGGTTTCATCATCTACACCTTCATCCTGGGCTTCCTGGTGCCTCTCACCATTATCTGCCTTTGCTACTTGTTCATCATTATCAAAGTCAAGTCCTCGGGCATCCGAGTGGGCTCCTCCAAGAGGAAAAAATCCGAGAAGAAAGTCACCAGGATGGTCTCCATCGTGGTGGCCGTCTTCATCTTTTGCTGGCTCCCTTTCTACATCTTCAACGTCTCCTCGGTCTCCGTCCTGATCGTGCCCACGCCCGTCCTCAAGGGCATGTTCGACTTCGTGGTGGTCCTCAGCTATGCCAACAGCTGTGCCAACCCCATCCTTTACGCCTTCTTGTCGGACAACTTCAAGAAGAGCTTCCAGAACGTCCTCTGCCTGGTGAAGGTCGGCGGCATGGACGAGGCGGACCGCAGCGACAGCAAGCAGGACAAATCCAGGCTCAACGAGACCACCGAGACCCAAAGGACCCTGCTCAACGGCGACCTGCAGACAAGCATCTGAGAGGACGGCGGGGTCGTCCTTCCTTGGCTCTCCTCTCCCCGTCGCTCCAGCTGGCAGCAGAGCCAGCTTAGGGGACGGGGAGGTGGCACGCGAGGAGGAAGGGTGGTGGTGGGGTCCTCAGCTGGGCTCCTCTGAGCTGCTGCAGGTTGGCTTTCAAGCTCTGGGAAGGGTAGGGATGAAGAGGAGCTGCCTCACCAAGGAACACAAAGATAGCTGGTAGCAATCCGGACCGTTTCCACACCCAAGTGCCACCGTGGGACGCTGGGGTGGCTCTGTGCCCTCTCCAGGTGCCACCCTGGGGGCTGGTTGGCTTTGGGTGCCCTGCCCCAGCAGGCTGGTGCCCGGTGGGATGACCTCAGGAGGAGCCAACACACGTGCCAGCCTGGCATGGCACCATCTTGTAGCAGAGACCTGGTGGGAGCTCTCTGGAGAGCCCCGAAATCACCCTCCCCGAGGAGACAAGGATATTTGGGGCTGTGTTTTGCCCGGCTTACAAGTGGCTCCATCATCACCTCCCCCAAAGCCTCCCTGCTGCTTTTTTGACCGCATCGTTTGCAAGAGCCACCCTGCCAGGGGGTGGCACCTCCGGACCAGGACAGGGTCAGCTGCCCCACGGAGAGCAGCTCTGCCACCCCTCTGGTCCCACCAGG
>NW_008597862.1:0-716 GCF_000691845.1 Merops nubicus | reverse complement strand
TCTTCTGACCGACTCTTACACCCCCCCACCTCCCCTCAAATGGGAGGGGGAAAAGGGAGAAAAATACAAACCCCCGTGGGTTAAAATAAGGAGGATTTAATACAACAACACAGAAGGAACAGTAAACAACAGCAGTAACAATATATATAACAATATATAACAAGGTACAAAGGAAAGAGATCACCACACGGGCTCCGGACAGCAACCACGGCTTGCACCACCCCGGACACCCCCGGCCCAGAAACAGCCCTATTATTGATGAAGATATAAAGCAACACCGGTCCCAGTACGGTCCCTTGAGGGACACCACTTGTCACTTTTGCCCAGCTAGACGTCGAGCCATTGACCACTACTCTCTGGGTGCGACCGTCCAGCCAGTAGCTGGATCTAGCAGTAGCCAGTTCGTAGCTCTAAATTTCTGTAGGCTGTGCAGAGGGTTTCACAGGATCTTGAAGTATAGCAGAGATATCCACATCTGGGAATTTTCCTGGGGGAGCAGTGGCTGGACATTTTTCCTGTGGGAGCTGGGCACAGTCAAGAGCCACTCTAGCCGGTTCTGAAAACAAATACGTCAAAGGCTACAGGGTAAAGTAAATGTAGTAGCTGCAAATTTCTGGGGGCCGTGTAGAGGGTTTCAGGGGATGTTGTGGTCTAACACAAGTATTCACAGCTGGGAGCTTTCCTGGGAGAGCAGTGGCTCGACATTTTCACATGGG
>NW_008597861.1:0-3324 GCF_000691845.1 Merops nubicus | reverse complement strand
GGATTCTATGATTCTATGATTTTATATATACATGTTGTAAAGGAGATTGAGAAGTTGGGAACATATCCTGGATTACCTGATTTATAATTTTTTCATTCTCTGATTTAAGGAATACTACAGTTCTTAAGTGCCAAAAATCTCACTGCAATAACCTCTAGCATCCTCAGGGCATGACTTAAGCGTCACAGTCTTTTGCAAAACTTACAGAGAAGGTAAGTGAAGCAGAATAAGCCATTTTTTCATTTTTGCTAGCTTAAGCATGTTGCTATGTGCATTCATAACCAAGAGCAAGATGCCTATACTGGGCTGACAGCTACAGACAGACTCACTAATGACTGCATTATTTTAAAAATTCCAGTGACTGCAAGCAAAATAAGCCATTTACTCAGCATCTCCACTGCTAATACACTGTGCGGACATCAGTTTCCCAAGTAAACTTCAGAACTGTTGAGACTGACAAAACAGAACTTAGAAAAATTTTCCTGTTTTCTTTACAATCTCATGTAATATATTACTACTCTCTGTTGAATAGTGGCTGCAAGTGTCATAGGCCAGAGATGTCTTTGTTTGCTTGGAGGGGTATCTACATAAATTTTTTGTAGAGAAAAAAAAAAAAGACTCAAGTACTGTATTTGGGGCCAAAAAAAAGCTGTATTGATTTCTAAAAAGAACAAGCATAAGATTTTTCTTCATCTTCTTATTAGACTAGTAGACACCAAAAATACACTAATGTGTGATCTTCACTACAAAATTATTTGACTTGGTAAGCCCTGCACTGAGGAGAAGGGGTGCAGAGAGCTGCTGCCACTGGAGCATCTCTGTAGTCAGGAAGGCTAACACTCTGCATACATAAACAACTTATTTATGGAATTAGGCCAGAATAGTTCCTACTGTGGCACCCCCTTCCCTAACTTTCCAGCCTGTAGGAAATGATTAATAAAAAAAAAATTGTCACTGCAGCAGTGATTCTCAAATGCATTATTAGTTTGTTATTTATGAAGGTTAAACAGTTTTATTCCACAGGAAACCTGATACAAAAATTGAGTACTTCACCTGCAGACACTTGATCTGACCCTGCAATTCCAGAGAATAAATTTGTGGTCTGTTTAAAATGTACCATATTTACTTAGAAAGGCAGGCAGTTCCTTTTTTTTTTTTTTTCTTTAATTGCATTTTAAAGAATCGTGGAAAAGTCTGTATTGTTATTCTTAAATTTTCATATTTCAGTCTAACTTTAAAACTTATATTTTATTTTTCTGTCCAAAGGAGATCACGCTGAATTACTTTTTCTTGAGTACCTGTTACTTGGTTTCCTCTTCTCTCTCTGTATATCTTTCTAGAGAAATGGCCCTTTTTGCCTCTTACTATGCCTCTTTTCATTTCCTTTTTTTCCCTGCAAAGACATCTCCTCACATTTCTCAGCTAATCAGATTCTCTCTCATAACTTACCTAGTTCAATACATTCTACTCACCCTTGTGAAATATTACCAGAAGACAATGACCAAAGATATAAATGGATCAGACAAAGATTATGACAAAATTGAACAAGAGAGACTCTTAAGTAAAAAGTTCAACTCAGTTCATTATTGAGAATTAAAACACAGGCTAGATATAGCAAAGCCCACATACTTATTTTTATTTCATTATGAGCTGTGGAGTTGTCGAAGAGTTTGACTACGTAACAAGCCAAATACTCACTGAATTTATTTCCAGATCGCCTACTTATGGTCTTGAGAGGATGCTACAGGTGGGAGCAACAAACCCTGCTTGTTGCAATCCATTTAACTTCAGCAGATGAAGCGAGAATAAGACCATTCATGATAGAAACTCTAGATCAGACAAGAGGAAACAACTTTCTCTCTTCAGGAAAGTGTTGCAAGGTACATACCTCTGTTTTCTAAAGAAAGTATTGTTTTGTGCTGGTCAAAGTGAGTCTTACTTCTCCCACTGCCCACCCTGTGACAGCATTTGTCATTGTTGATGGTTTTAGTACTAGTATTATTTCTTTATTGCTACTACAATTGCACCTAGTAAGACCAGAAACAGACGGAAATAAGACTAGAATGTATGACTAAAATTATACATGAGCAACGATTAAAAAAACACTAGCATTAATGTGGCATAATACCATGTTTTGATTTCCCCTTTCAAATATCTATGTTTTATTCTATATATGTATGAGGAGAAGATGTGTTCAGTTTGGGTTTTGCCTGTATTAAAAATATTTTCCTTGTGATTAGGTAATGGTTTGTCTGTATATGGAAGCACTATGACATCCTGGCTCAAAACTTGAGTTTATCTATCCAGCATCAAATTCAAACATTTATTTCCTTAGTAATAGACTTAAGTTTACTACAGAAAAACAATGTAGTGTCCTTAAAGTAGCAGTTGCAAACTGCAAGTTCTTGCTGCTCTGGATGCTGAACATCTAGTAGTAAGTAGGTTTACAGTGCTGACATTATAACTACGTGTCATTTTAGTTTTTCCTAAAGTGATGAAAGTGCTTGCTGTTCCAGTCACACTAAAACACACCTAGTAGGTTCTACTTCTGAGAAAATAGCAGACAATGTCTAAAAAGAGTTTCAGAGTAGACTAATAGGTGACGTAGAGAATCTGGTAGATACCATACCGTCTGTTACAGTAATACTCAGCACAGCCCGAAAAGAAACCCTCAACCTGCTGGAGTGCCATTGCTGGCATAGTCAAACTTCATGTCATGACTGGGTTTCTGTGTGTCATGCATCTGGTGTTCCTTTGGTATCAAGAACACTCCTGAAAACTGTTATTTAATGTCCAGAAGAAGTAAAACTGTATACCAGAAGTGAGCTTAGACAACTGTAGCTGCCTGGCTGCAGAGAGGAATAGGACCAGTCCCAGAGCTGAAGCCGGCCCAGGCCGTAGCAGTCCCCAAGGGGCCGTGGGGAAAGTGGCTGCATACAGAGTGTGGGCACAGCCTCAAAGCCATCAGAACTGGAGGGGCTGGTGCCCAAGGACTGGGCGTCTGTGAGCACCAGCCTCATCAACTGCAGCTGTGCTGTCGTGATGGAGCACAAAGGAAACCATTTCTCCTGTCGATTATTACTTGATCTTTTCTACAATGAACAAATATGGTCTATGGTGTGTTCGCATCACACCACTCAAACATTCTCCTTAAGGCCGCAAAATAAGATGTTTTTTAGAGAAAGGAAACAAATTTGAACAGGGAAGCAACTCCTTGTTAAGTAGAAGTATATTTCCGAAGCAGGCTTCTTGAAGGGCTGCATCGCGCTCGGCAGCAGCTGGATGGCCGGGCGGTGCGCCAGCAGCGCTGTCGGAGTAGGGTAC
>NW_008597860.1:0-2554 GCF_000691845.1 Merops nubicus | reverse complement strand
TTTAAAATTGCTGTAAACTCACCAACTTGTTGGTGCCTCATCATCTCCCATTTCACCTTCTTCTACATCCATTCCTTCTTCTCTCTCCTCAGTGTGCTAATAGGAAAAAATTCAAAACTTATACAAGTGTCACTACAATTTGCACACAGTTTTCACAATGTTCTTTAAAGATTTTATTACACTATAACAGAAAGCTTAAGCTGGTAATTCAAAAGATCTCTAAAGTGTTATTCCAGTACAATGTGCAACAAATTTCTGTTAGCAGTTTACTATCCTTTGATGGTAGCCTGACTTTTGTTGAGAACAGCTGGAAAGCCAGCTCTGTCCTCTCTACACTGTGGGGAAAACTGAGCACAGTAAGTGGCACTGCTTATCCCATTAAAATCAAATCAGCCTTTAAACCATGCAGAATTTGAGGGGTAAATGTACCAGGTAACAACTATTTCCAGAATCAGCAGCTTGGTCTGGAAGAATGAGTACTAAATTCTGGACACAGTTCTTAGTATTAAGCACAGCAGCAAGTTTCTGTGCAAGCAATCTTATGTTTAATGCAGAAGGAGTGAAAAATGACATAGGAATTTTCACCTTTTGTCCCAGAGTGCTCTCATGTTCATTGGTATTGAAAACAGTGACATTTTCCAGGTTAAACTGACTCTGCAAGTTGAGCCCTGTGAAAAACAAAGGTTCAGCCTTAGAAGTTGTGCTGTTCAGGTGTCTGTCCATGCAGTTAGTTGTATAGGAGATGCTGACACTGAATTCTCAGAAACAGCACACAAGTGACTTTTGGTTTTTGTGATTTCAAACACTGTGAGGGGTGGAGAGAAGAATGAAGATACAAGTGCAAAGTGGATCTGATCTGCACCATGATAAACTTAAAAGGTTCAGAATATTTAGTCTTTGTTAGATGTTAAGGGTCATGAAATGCAAAAAACCTAGAAGTTGTGCTGTTCAGGTGTCTGTCCATGTGCAGTTAGTTGTATGAGATGCTGACACTGAATTCTCAGAAACAGCACACAAGTGACTTTTGGTTTTTGTGATTTCAAACACTGTGAGGGGTGGAGAGAAGAATGAAGATACAAGTGCAAAGTGGATCTGATCTGCACCATGATAAACTTAAAAGGTTCAGAATATTTGTTCAGAGTCTTTGTTAGATGTTAAGTGTCATGAAATGCAAAAAAACCTCACCTGACTTCTCTGAAAGCGGAAATAACCTCGCTAAGAACAGCTGAATTCTTCCACAGAAGACTGTGTTTTGGGACTTAGATAATCTTCTTAGGAGGTCTAAAAATTGTAAAAAGGATGTTAGTATTTATCCCTCTTTCCATTTCTCATGCCTTAGAACTGAAGGCTTGCTCATTACATGACCTACACAGCTAACAAAAGGAAGCAAAGATTTGCAAATTTAAATGCTAGGAACTTCCTCAGATCAGCCTTATGTGTTCTACCAATTCTCCTAACACCTTCAACACCAATAAACACTAAATTCAAAGGAATCCTACTCAAGTATAGCCTCCAATACGGCCATTTCTCATGCCTTAGAACTGAAGGCTTGCTCATTACATGACCTACACAGCTAACAAAAGGAAGCAAAGATTTGCAAATTTAAATGCTAGGAACTTCCTCAGATCAGCCTTATGTGTTCTACCAATTCTCCTAACACCTTCAACACCAATAAACACTAAATTCAAAGGAATCCTACTCAAGTATAGCCTCCAATATGGGACTTGACTTATCATTGCTGAGGAATAAATATTTCTCAGTTGTTCTGTAACGACCTCCACTGATGAAGGGATTTCCCCACGGCCAGGATGACTTCTATATTAATCAGCAAAACTTATGAATACCTGCTCAGATGAGTGATCTGCCTTTTATTACTTATGGAACACATCTGAATACCAATCAAATCACTGAACCCACTTCCATTTGCTAAAAATAGGGATTTCTTTAATTCCCAAGCCCCCAAAAACCCTTACAACTCACCATTGCACATGCGTAGCAAGTAATTTTTCCCTGCAGAGTAAAAGGTATTCTGAAACAGAATAAAGGTTTTCAGATCATTAAGAGATCACAAAACCTTCTTGAGCAGATTTTAAATCAATCACAAGCCATGAGTATGTGTGAGTCATTCCTACTGTTAGCTCTAAATTTGAGTCTTCCCTTAAGAGGCAGGTTTCACAACAAGGGAACATATAAACAGGCACTCCTTTTATTATTAATTTTCTGACCTCTGCTGACCAGACATTTTTAAGCCTCAAAACAGAATGTGCTTGATGGTACTATTTTAACCCAAACAGATACAGTTAAAAATCTGTCTGTAAAATGGCTCAGGTATACAGGAGCTTTGGCACAGCCACATCACTTTTTGGAAGAACACCTACCGATTTCCATGTGGCAACATTCTTCTCCACAAAAGTGAAAATTTTGTCACATTGATCTAAAGGCAGGCAATCCAGAACATCCCCCAGAAGCACAAAAGGGGTCGATGCAGTACAGATACCTGTGAGGAACAGGGAATATTTTATTCAGTAAATTCAAACTGAAATGCAGTAAAGAT
>NW_008597859.1:358-4999 GCF_000691845.1 Merops nubicus | reverse complement strand
GCACTGATCCCTGAGGGACTCCATTCGCCACCAGCCTCCACCGGGACATGGAGCCATTGACAGCTACTCTTTGGGTGCGGCCATCAAGCCAGTTCTTTATCCATCTTGTGGTCTACCCATCAAACCCATGTTTCACCAGTTTGGAGACCAGGATGTCATGGGGCACAGTGTCAAAGGCTTTGCTCAGGTCCAGATAAATGACATCAGTTGCTCGCCCCTCGTCTGTTGATGTTGTGACCTTTTCATAGACCTTTTCATAGAAGGCCACCAGGTTTGTCAGGCATGATTTGCCCTTGGTGAAGCCATGCTGACTGTACTCACAATCAGTATATTGACTTGTTTCTACCTTTCCTACAGAGGGGGAAGGCAGGGATGTGGGAAACCAAGAGAAATCGAGTGGCTCTTGCAGCTTTTTGATGATGGGTTGGTCCTATGATGGGTTGGTTCTTTTGATGATGGGTTGGTTCTCCTGTGAACTAGGTAATTTTTAGACTTGGCTTAAACTTAGGTGGCTGTAGATCTCCCTTTGTAGGTCTCAAGGAATAATTTGTGAATTATGCCTCTTTTTCCAAAAGTGCTTTCCTGTATATAGGTGTAGTAATAAAGAAACCATTTTCAGCATAAAAGATGTGCTTGTCAAACCACAGCAATGATTTTCCAGTTGCTGGCTTTTTCAGTTGTGCAGCCTTCTAATATTTCTGCTTGAATTCTTTCGCGACAGAAGCAAATGAAAATTACACCGTGGTTTTTAGGTCTCTGTTCCCTGATTTTTGCTTGTCATGTCATGAACTTCTTCGAAGCAGTGAAATGGCAGCCCATCTCCCTGAGAGCTCCAGACAGATTTCTAAAGTTGTCTTGTTAACAGCTTGTCAGAAACCTACATTTCAGTCTCACTGAGTTTATATCACGGGGAAAAAAAAAAAAAAAAGTTGCTGGAAATTATGATTTTTACAGGTTCTGACATTTTTCTAAAGAACTGAAATGCTCAAGGCTGCTGTCTCCCTTAACAGGCTGTGCTGTTTTGGGTAATATTCTGCGTTGCATCAACTGAACATCAGAGCAACATTCAGTTTCTTCCCTTTAACATGTTCTTTGAATTATTTAAGGTGTTTTGATGTTGGCTAGAATTTGTAACAAAGTCCTCCAGCTTTTATCCTAAAATATCAAAAAGGTTGAGATTTTTTCCTTCTCCCTCTCCCTTTTCTCCTTCTTCCCTAACCCTTCCTCCCTCCCTCCCGTTTTTAATAGATCCTTGCATGGATCATCAGGGGACTTTCTTTTATGTTGTACAGCATGAAATGACTTAGTCAGGGTCTTCCTGATTAATTTATGAGTGCTAAGGAAAAGGGAAGGGGGGAAAAAACAGTCCTTGAGGGATTGACCCTGAGCTGCAGCAGATCAACTCAATTTTATGGAATGAAAAGAGACTTAAACAGTATTTTTAGCGTCAGTTCCTGGCCCCGCAGAGGTGGGGAAGCTCCCTGCGTCTGGCAGGCTGCAGCAGGGTGAGAGGTACCTGGCTCTCCGGGTGGCTGCTGGAGCAGAGTTCTGCTCTTCTGAGGCACCAAGCACTTCTAGAGTTAAAGCTGTGGCAGATTGGTGGATTAATGTGCTCTGCCTCCAAGGGACAAATGCTCTTTTTTTTTTTTTCTTCCCCTTTTTCCCTCCCCCTTGCTCCCTCCTTCCCTACTCTGGGCTTGCAGATGACAGCTGTTGGTCACTTAACAAAATGTCCTCTTGATTGCTGCTTCACAACAGGGGCCCCCTCAGACCAAACAGCACATAGCCCGTACAATGCATCACTGCCCCTCAAAATTAGTTATAGTGCTCAGGGCTATTCTCGGCTGCCATAGCTAATACTCTCTTGCTGTTCTTCTCTCTCCCCCTCACCCTCCCCCTCTGCAGACAAAGGCTCAGCCTATACATCTGTAGTGCTCATAACCTCCCCCTTCCCCAGCCAAATGCTGAGAGAAAGGGGGGGAAAAAAAAAAATTGCTGCCCTGAGGCTCAATCTGTTTCTTACAGCTCTACCCCGGCACTTGGAAGCCTGAGCTGGTCTAGCCATAGGGAGGCCCTGACTCATTTCATCAAACTGTCAGGGAGGCAGTGGAGCTAAGAGGACTCTGCTGCCTGGGGCAAGTTCAAGTCAACATTCGATTTCCGTCCTCCCTCTGGCCCCCGCCTTCTGCTTGGACACTTTCTGCGCTCTGGATCTAAACTTCTCCCCGAGCTGCAGCAGCTCACAGCTTCTTGCCAGGAGGAAAGACTTGTGGGACCTTATAAAGGACACAGTGGCAAAATTGCTGCAATAAATCAGTGGCCCTCTGACACTTGGCGGTAGCTTAATGTTTTGGCACTTTCTTTCCTGTGTATGCCTCAAGTCCCATTAGCAGGCTTTTCTGTCAGTCTGGCTCATGATAAAACTCTCTCTTCCTATCATCTTAAGCAAGCCCCTGCAGACATGAATCCGATGCCAGACTTAATAGGAAACAACACCCTCCCCCTGCACACAAGTGTGCATCCATACGTGCTGCTGCAAGCTGCTCCTGGGAAGTTAGCTCAAAGGACAGGGAGAGGGGGAGGGCTCTTAAAATTAGGCTTAATTTTACTTCTTCCTGTAAGATTAACAAACTGGGATTTAAGCCTAATGTTTCCCCAAGCCTCACTATTAAAAGAAAATCCAATAACTAAATATGGTTGAAAATAATAAGATAGCAGTGGCATGGCCATCCTCTGGGACCGTGTGAGTGGCGGTGCAAGCTCTGTAGGTGTCTACGCTGTTCATGTGTTCTGTGCAACTTTTTACATACCTTTGATTCTGCCAGCTTGCACTGTAGTATTATAGACTGTGTGTTTTGTATTTTGCCTTCTCTTGGCCTTACACTTCCCCAGACAATTTTAGTTGCCAGTAGACTGGTTAGACTGGGATCTTTTTTTTTTTCACACAGCTAGCATAGATGTCTATCACCTTCTGCTTAATCATAATTTAAATAATACCTATAGGCATGTGTGTTTGTACGCAAAGGGAAAACCAAGCCTTTCTGTTAGCTGTTTGGGCAGGAACCTGTACCTTCTGTGCTGCATGTTGTCTGGCTCAACAGGACCCTATAGTCTTGAGGCAAAACCTAGATCATAAACCTCTGGATTTGGGTGGAATAGGTGGTACTACATATATGTGAATATGCTGAGGTGACTTCTCTGCAATTCTCATAAACTTGGAGGATGTGGCCCATTTCAGGTAAGTGTTTCTCTGCGCCTAACTGATGACTTAACACCCAAGAGTTGCAAATCTTGTTGCAGGCTTGCGAGTCTTGGGTTGGTTTTGGTTTTGTTTCTTGGAGCTCTAGTTCCTGGCATGAGGTAGTTTATGTGAGTATCTGACTTGATATTAATCAATGTAGAGTGTGTCAAGAAAAGCTGGGTGATCTGAAAGTTAAAACATTTAAGAAAAGAGTCAAAGGATGTTTTCATGGTTCTTAAACTCACCAGAAAACATCCAGAAACACAGTACAAACAATTTTAATATAGATTGCAAGGAGCCCGATGCCAGTGGAGGTATCCCAGAGCACAGAGCCTACATGCTTCTTGGGCAGATGCTTCTTTTTTCAAAAAATCTATGCATAGCTTGTTCCAGGCCTGCTCTGCTTATGCACTCAAAAAAAACCCAAATCTATGTAGCTAAAATGCTCTGCAGCTGTGCTAATTGCCAGTGTGCTGTGGCGGAGCCAGTAACGACACTGCTGGACACCTCTGACTCCAGGTCCACCAGAAAGCATTTGTAGTGGAGATCTAGCTTTGTTTGCAATGACAAACCTCTGCAGTATCCACTGCTGTTAGGTAGGGTGATCTGATTTGTGCTTTTATGTCATCTGAACCACAGCGAGTATTGTCCCTATTTCCCGTTTCACCCTTAGCTTATTTCCCTTATGAGGGAGTAGTTAGAAGTTTATTTTCAGTCCAGTTCAGTGCAGGCAGGTGTGCTAGAGGTGGCATCTATGACTCCATAGTAAGAGACAGCTCTTCTGGAAATACACTGTTGCCTGTAGTTTACCATAGCCACAAGTCCATCTTTCTCTCCTCTGCTGAGATGATTTGTAGAAGCCGGTGGTGGAATGCATCTCTCCTTGCCTGGTGGGAAAGGCCTGATGGAGGGAGGTCTTGAAACGTAAATTTTGACCTCAGGCATCAAAATAAAAGACACAGGATCTACACATATGGGAGCTGTGTTTGTGATTCCTCAGGTTTTGTGGGTGCAGCAGAAGAACGCGTGGGACAGAGGGGATGGTGGAGTTGTTGTAGCTGCTTAGGTGGAGATTAGGAGAGCACCAGCTTTTCTGACTGTTTCACTCCCTACTTCATCCAGGGCCTGAACCGGCACCTGGAGCATGGTCCACGGGCAGCACCCACCAGGCTGTGCCCTGTCCCAGTGAACTCGTGGCCAGTTTGACAGGGTCTTTTTGGCACTGGGTCTTCGTGGGTGGAGGGCCCACGTCTGCAAATTTTCCATCATCCTCTGTGGAACAGAAGCAGGGAGAGAGTGAGGGAGGGGTGAGACCCCGGCAGATTCTGCCTGAATTGTGTGTTGTTTCTGCTTAACTTTACCTCAATGCCTGGAATCTGTCACTGCAAGAAATTGTTTCC
>NW_008597859.1:0-340 GCF_000691845.1 Merops nubicus | reverse complement strand
CCGCCACAATTAGAGGTCGGCTTTGCAAACATTCTTGGTGGAATTGAGAGGCAATTGGCACAACGCAGTGAATAATCCTTTTAGGAGCCTTTATGAACCCGGCACAATGGCTGTTTACAGTTTCGCTTATAGACCAGGAGTGTTAACAGGCCTTTAGAAAAATCCAGGTAATCGAAGCTTTTGTCTTTCAATGAGCCCCCGTAGCTGTCAACAGTTGCCATTCTCTACATTTTCTTTAACTTTTTTGTTTTGACAAGGGCTTTTGTCCCTCCGACAACAGCTGCGTGGGAGGTGAGGGCTGGCGAGGAGCGGGAGCCCGCCCGGGCGGCCCTGGCCTGCT
>NW_008597858.1:469-1021 GCF_000691845.1 Merops nubicus | reverse complement strand
CCATCTTGTGACACAGTTAAAATTCCCCCTACCCATCTTGTGACACAGTTAAAATTCCCCCTACACAGGATCACCTCTCTCCATCTGCTGGCCACGCTTCTTTTGATGCAGCCCAGGATTTGATTTGCCTTCTGGGCTTCTGCTGCACATTGGTGGCTCACGTCCAATTTCTCTTTGACTAGTACCCCCAATTGCTAATGTCCCCTCCCCCAGCCTGTACTGGTAACCTTGGTTGCTCCAGCCAAGGCGCAGGACCCTGAACTTGGTCTTGTTGAGCCTCATGAGGTTCACCTGAGCCCACCTCTCCAGCCTGTCCAAATCCCTCTGGATGGCCTCTCGTCCCTCTGGCATGTCAACTGCACCACCCAGCTTAGTATCATCAGCAAACTTGCTGAGGGTGCACTCGATGCCACTGTCTATGTCATTGTTAAAGATGTTAAACAACATCGGTCCCAATACGGACCCTTGTGGGACACCACTTGTCACTTTTGCCCAGCTAGATGTCAAGCCATTGACCACTACTCTCTGGGTACGGCTGGTCCACCCGGTTCT
>NW_008597858.1:0-422 GCF_000691845.1 Merops nubicus | reverse complement strand
CTATCGAACCTTTATCTCTCCAACTTAGAAAGGAGGATGCTATGGGGGACAGTGTCAAAGGCTTTAGCAAAGTCAAGATAGATGACGTCCACAGCTCTTGTCCAGCAGTGCAGTTGCTAGATTATACAAAAGCTTGTGTAGAGGGCTGATTCTCAATAGATTGCAGCGAGGGAGCTGCTCTGCTATGTACGAAACCCTGACCTAGAATCAGGTCATCTGTGAATGATTTAGCGCTGGGTGACCCACAATCATGTGGTACGTGAAAGAGGAGAAGCGGCGCCACATCCATCCGCCCCTCCAGGCCCCGACCATGAGTGGTGCTCTGCACCGGCCGGCCAGGAGGCAGCTGTCTATTGCGAGCCCACCGAGGCTCCCATGGTGCTGTGGTATCGCTACGTGTTCTGGTTCCGTGTAAAAAGGGG
>NW_008597857.1:0-3715 GCF_000691845.1 Merops nubicus | reverse complement strand
TGCCCGCCATCCAGCCTCCTTCGCCTCAGCGCCGTCCCTCCACCTCCGCGCCCCCGCCTCACGCCTGCCCCTCCGCATCGGCACCGCCACCTCAGGGCTGCCCCCTCCATCTTGGCCCTCGCCTCAGGGCTGCCCCTCCATCTCAGCGCCCTCGCCTCAGGGCTGCCCCTCCGTCCCGTCGCCTTCACTGCAGGGCTGCCGCTCTAGCTCAGTGCCATCGCTTCACACTCCCCCCTCCATCTTGTTCCTCAGGGCTTGCCCTCCATCCCGTCTCCTTCACCCCACAGCAGCCCCTCCCTCTTGGCTCCCTCTCAGGGCTGCCCCTCTACCTCAGGGACCCATGCGGCTTGGAGCCACACAGCCCCATGCCTACCGCCCCAGCCAGGGGCATCGTCCCTCCTGCCCTGCATCCCAAGAGATATCCGCTGAAACAGCCCCAGCAAGGTCCAAATAAAACATCGCCATTAATACACTCCATAACCACCTAACTCAGCAGCAAAGCAACCCTCCGTCACACCCACCCAGCCAGCAAACAACAACCTGGAGCAAGCAACACGCTAAGCAAATGCCGGGGAAATAGGAGCGGGTGAATGTACCCCCGTGTCTTGTGCTCCCTTCGAAATCACAGCCGACAACAGGCATTAAAAAAAACCACGTCTCGCCGTCCCCTTCCCCAGCACAGGCAGAGCCCAGCGCATCTCACACACATCTGGGTAGTAGTGCTGCCTCAGAGGATTTACTACGGCTTGCCTCGCTTACTCGCCGTCCAGCCCCCATTTGCTTTTTTGGACCCTGGCAATCTGAGCTTGAGTATTTCAGTTGTCCAGTTGCCAATCAAAATATTTGAAGGAAATGTTTATTTTCTTCTCGAAATCACACCAGCTGCTGCACTAACTGAATAAGCCCATTTAGCTGTAAGAATTTAACTATTGTAAGAGTGAATTGAGTCCCCCAGCTACTCCAAAATCTGACCCAATCTATCAGCGGAAATGTCAATGTTTTGGATGGGAGTTTGGGGAAGTGTGGAATGTGTATTAAATAAAAGCCATGTAAAGGTCAAAGCCCTGATTAGTAATGCCACTGTCTCCTCGTTAGGGCTGTGCTACCCAGGGGAACACAGAGGCCAGGACACACCCTGTTATTTAATTGTGCAGCTGCAATTTGCACCTTTTGAGGACCCCCAAGTCCCCTTGCATGTGGAGCTGGATAGAAGCAGGCTTTCAAAGCTGCTCAGTCCCTCTCCAGATAAAACAACCAGGCTCAAGTGACACAGCAGCTTTCTTTTCCCCTCGCAGACAATATGGGTCTTTTCTTGGGGGGATGGCAAGGAGATAAATGCAAAGAGCTGCCCCTGATGGGAGCAAAATCTCAGCTGGTTTGTGGCAGAGTGAGGCAGGGCAGCGAGGGCTGGTCGTGAGCGTGGAGGTGGGGAGGCTGGTTCATGAGGCTGCCAACCACAGAGGTTTCTCTGGGAGTGTTCACCCACCTCTCTTAAGACCACACTGGGTTTGGGTGCTGCATTGGATAGATTGAGACTGGTCTCTGTGCCCTTGCTGGGTCAGGGCTGGTGGATCTGCTCTAAGTTCCCTGGAAACCTTTGTGGAGCTGAGGCAGTGGACCCTGCAAAGAGGTTTTAGGGATGACAGTGACATGCATCCAGCCCAGCAAAGCGGTGGGGACTTCCACTGCCTCCTATACCTGTTCTGCTTGGAGAACAGACAGCAAAAGCAACGTCAGGACCTCTTCAGTGCTGCAGCACGGAAGGAGCTTTGAGGGACAACTAAACTTGTGCACAGAGCACAGCACTGGGGCTCGATGAGGGAGATTATCAGATCTTCTGAGACCTTGCAGTGACGTATGGAACCTGAGCAATTCCTCAGCACCCAAGATATCACTTTCTGGTCCCTGTTTTAGAGATGTGGGGAACATGTGGTGGTGCATTGAATGAAGTCAGGAGTAAGTCTAAGCATTCCACAACACACATAAATACTCATAGTGTGTGGTACACACAGAGAGAAGAAAGGAAATTTAAAGGGAACTTGATAGTGTGGCACTTTCAAGCCTATAGAATACACAAATATCTTCACTCTGGCCATATATCACCATTTTATTGATATGCATTTTACGTACCTTGCAAAATTGTCATGAAAAATATAGCCTGGGGAAAAAAAAACCTCCTTTCCTGTCTTATGCCATGATGATTGACAACAATATAAACACTAATGATACTTTATGCTTATGTATATAATGTGCACGCATGTGTGAGACAGAGTGGGGACAGACATTCTCTCTCTGTATATACCTTTGGCTACTTTTTCCTCTACTAGTTTCTGTGATGCTTGGACGTCCAAGCATTTTTCTGACCTGTCTTTTGTCTCTGCTTCCTCCCCCTGATCGTAACGGCTGCATTTGGGAGCACAGAGAGGCAGGTGGCCAAAGATGGAGAGAATCTGTACGGGAAGGTGCAGGAGATGCATCTGATCTCTGAGGACCCAGCTCATCTCTAGAGAAGGCGCCGCTCTCCTCCCCACCCACGCTTGCCAGCTCGCTCTCACGCCTCTGTCACATATGTTAACAAGTTCATTTGTTTCCAAGTCAGAGCCAACTAAAAAAGAGAACGGCCCCTTCCTCTCACCCTGCAAAAAATGAAGCAAAATTTATTTTGGGGAGGAGGGGAGGTGTTGAAAAAAAATGAGGGTGTGATCAGCATCCGTTGTTACACGCCCATGGAGCAATTGTTCGGTATCAGATACAACCAGCTCACGAACTGGGTGCAAGTGCTTCCTCTGCAGAGTTTGAAAAAAAAAAAAAAAAGAAGAACCCCAAACCAAAACACAACAGCACACGTCGCTTATCACAGCATCACCAGGCACCACCTCCAGATTGCCAAGCAGGTTTGCTGCTTGGTTTTCTAATTCTCTTCGAGTAGCGCGTGCTGCCGTGCAGACACACACTCAGCCCCCAAACCTAGCCCAGCGAGCGTCCCAAACCTCAACTCCATCCTCCTGGGTCCTCTCCCAGCTCTCTGAATCAGCCTCCAAAGGCGCCGGGCAACAGCCTCCCGATCCACACAGGCAGGCAGGGCAGTGAGGGAGGGAAATTCCCAGGTATTCCCAGCTCAGTGAATCATGCACCGCATCTCACCCTCCTCTGCAAACTCCTCAAGGTCCATTGGGACACTCCCAGCCATTTGCTGGAGCCCTTCTGGGGAGGACCCTGCTCCTAACGTCCAGCCTGGATTTACTGGGGGCTGGTTCAGCCTCATCTCTTGTGCCAGCGCTGTCCTCTGTAGCTTACATCAGCTCCTCTGCCTCCCTGATGTTTACCCCCTGGATGTATTTATACAGAGCAATCAGCTCTGATCCCAGCCTGCCTTTCCCTAGACTAAACAAGCCAGGCTCTCCCAGCTTCCTCTCCCACCACAGTCTCTCTCTTCCCCTCGCCATCCCCAGAGCTCTCCTCTGCCCACATCGCCCTGCCCGGCACACACCGCATCAGCCTCCATCCCCTCCACTCCATCCCGCAAAGCTAATGAATGAACTAACGGTGCTAATTGGAGCGGGTGGGTGGGCTGAATGGGAAACACTCCCTCGGCTGCAGGCACTCCCTCTGGCCTGCTTCGCGCTTCGCTCTTTACCTGTATTCAAAGGGTATTAAAAAAAATTAACAAGCCCTGACTACATAAAAGGAAGTTGCTGAATTTACAACCCAGCCT
>NW_008597856.1:10949-13982 GCF_000691845.1 Merops nubicus | reverse complement strand
ATATATATATATATGTATATATATATAGAAATAGAAATACAAAAATGCAAACAGAAGTGTTCTACTTCAAACACCCTTAGGAGTGTAGGATTCAAAGAATTAAGGTAACAGTAGAAACAAGTATAAGGAAACACAAGAACCTATGCTTTAAGAATATCCAAACTCTCTAGTTCTTCACCATTTTAAAACAAGAGCAGTCTGAAAATCAATCTGCAGTTAGGAAGTAATACTTTTTTCCATGCCACATCCTTAGAGAAACAACTTACACGTACACTTTTGGAGTGTAGGTTCGTCCCGAAATTCTCTGAAACGATCAGAATTCAGAAGTGGGAGGAGGAAGGGGAAGGCATTGTAAAACATTTATGAAGAGGGATGTGTGTAGTCAAAGAAAACAAACTATTGGACTCAAGACACCTTCCTGAGTCCATGTACCTTTTCCATTGTTTTAATTGCTTTAAGGTGTTACCTAGAACTCACACACTAATTACAGGCACCCAGCTCCTTTTATCCAATAGAGGGATGTAAAATTTTCCCTGCTCCTCTTGTTTGCACAAGGAGGTTATTTTAATGTGGCTTTAAAGAACATTCAGTTGTGAATTTTCTAAATGTGAAATTGGGGAAGCTGGAAATTTTAGCCATCTTCTGAGTAGAGCTGTGCAAGATTTCATTTTAGATTAAGCTATTACAGATTCAGCTGTTGATAACTTCAGAAGGATATTGAATATCAGTGTGCAAATAATTACACATTGTTTTTTAGTTACAGCGTTAAGCACTTAATTCTAGAAATGCACAATATAATAAATCTACAGACTTATTCATGCGTTTATTACATCAGCTGGGCACTCACTGTAAAACAACTGGTGATTTGCCTTAAAGTTTCTAGGATAAACAAATGGGATGAATTTAGGAGCTAATTTGTGATCTCATTACAAAGCACAGCCACGGAGCTTCGTGGCTTCTGTTGCTTTGGGTGAATGCTCACAGTGCACTCCTTTAGTTTGCACTGCTTTTTAGTTTTTACTTAGTCTTAGCACAAGTTCAGGAGCCTTCCAAGCTTGAAGACTAATGGTAATTTCAGCAAAACAATTCCATTGCTAGAGCCCCACCCTATCTCATTACTGTTTTACTTAGAACCACTGTACCGTGGAAGTTTACCATATATTTTAATATATAATTAATAGTAATTCCAACTGATAATATAAAAGTGCAACGTGAAGCGCCAAGAAGTTGATAAAAATCATTTTTCAGTATTCTGAATCTGCTTTCCTACCTACAACACGGAGATTTTCTTTCTTTCATAATACACTATAATATGGTTACAAGTGCATTGAAATTCATCTTGTTAGAATGGTAGTAATATATCCCACCAGGACTACTGTTCCTAGTAGCAATTTAAAATAATTATTGTGAGACTTGATGCTAGACATCAGGTTTGCAATAGAATTACAATGAGGGAAGTGTATTAGAGACAAAACATTGCTGGAAGAAAACTTCATAATGGCACAATTTGGAACTAAGCCTCAATTTTACAGTAATAGATTCTCTTTATGATGGCACAAAGGAGTAAATGCACTTAGCAAATTTAAATCTATTATTAATCACACTTTGTGGATTGCAGTGCAGAAAGGAGAAAAGAAATTAGCTTTTTAAGTATGTTTCTTATATAAAACAAGTTCTACTATGAAGAACGTTTTACAAAAATCTCCTTGTTATAGCTCAGAAATACAGCAGGTCTTCATAACTACAGGGAGTTAGAGGTCCAAAATCCTTCTAAAATAGTTTTGCTTCTCTTCATTTCAGATTAGAGATTACTCAAGGCGGTGCAGTCTACATCATCAAAACGTTTTCATTTCTAGAAACAAAATACCTCATCAAGAAAGGAGAAATAAATTTTATATTAATGATGGCTTACTGTAATCTCTCATCCCAAAAGGAGGGAGATATTTGTACTGTCCTTGCTTTAATTATGTCTCAGTTAAAGCAAAGTCTACACACTGAAGTATCTACAGTCTGGTTCACACTTTTAGAGACCGCTGGATGCTTTCAAAAAGATCTTTCAAAGAAAATAACAGACAGTAACCCAATATGGATTTTAGGAAGTTGTCATAAAGCAGTGGAAAACAACATTTCTTATGCCATCACTGTGAAAAACTCTAGTTTTTGTAGGCTACATTGTAATTTTACATCTAACTGAAAAAATAACATATATTCAGTGCCTCTTTTATTTTGTGAATCACCTATTAAGTAAAAATTGATATATCAATATAGTGGACTGGCAGATGCAGGGTTGTGGGGTTCTCTTTCTAACACTGATCCTTTCAGTAAACCAAATTCTGGCACAGACAGTTCAGATGAAATAAAAACTTCTAATTCCAGCAGAAAGCAAAGTGATGCAGGTATCTACCAAAATACCACCATAATATAGGTCACTGCAAATGTTTTTTAGAAGCAATACATTTGGAGTTACTTGGACATTTATTTTACGGACAATAAATCAGCATTTAAAAATAAGAATTTATTACATTTAACACATTTATGTCTATTATCTTTGAGAAGATTAAGTTTGTATTCACCTACATTTTACCTTCACCACTTAAACTCTGTCTAAAATAACTGATAGGCAAAATATCTTCTGCTCTTTAACTATTTCTGTTCCATGCATGCCCCAGCCATTGCCAGACGATTAACACATCCCCACACAGCATCTGGCAAAGAACAGAGAGTTTCCAAAGCTATTTTTAGATGAACTAACTTGGATACCAGCAGCACTCTCCTCTCAGCAGCACAAGCTTCATGTGGGCTAATTTACTCTGCTTCAGCAAGGGAAATTAGCCTGTGAGGAGCTCCATACTGCTTAAGTTTCTGATACCATATTTATAATACTATATACTATTTTTGTTTTCTCATAGTCTGTAGCATAGACACAGCTGGAGAAAGACCATCAGTGGGTCTACAAGACAGAAATCAAGAAACACTTCCATGCCAGTGGCTGCACACGAATGAACACACATTATCCCACACTTCCTCCACCCT
>NW_008597856.1:4273-10924 GCF_000691845.1 Merops nubicus | reverse complement strand
TGCTGAACCACACAATCATAATAAGGCCTGAGGAATATTACATACCATAACATCATGAACCAGAAGTTTAATTAGTCAAAATGGCATGCTAAAGGAGAGGAGCTGAAGAGAAGCAAGCCTATTCTTTTTTCCACTTTGATCTGCAGAAGACATCACTTAAAGGAAATGGGGGACAGATGGGACTACCTGGTCTTTACCCACCACCAGGAAGAGGTGGTGTAGTGCTGCTTGCTTCAGTAATAATTTGTCAAGTCTCAAGATAGTTCCTTCTATTGAAGTGAAGAGAAACAATTTTCATTTTTTTTAAAAGTAAAACTTTAAGTTAACAGGAAAATGTGTCACGTGCACATCTGCAAGCTTAAAAGCAACCACACAAACAAAAGGAGGTAAAAAACCAAATTATAAATTAAGATTACCTTTAAATAAATTCATCACTTTGGGGAATATGATTCAAACTGAATGCTTTTTATTCTTATGGCTTTTCAGAGCCCAGCTCAGTTCAAAACAAACTACACAGCCAAAAATTATTGAGGGATCTTAGAAATTCCAAAAGTTCTCTTTTCACTGTCTTTTTCTTTTTTATGCCAGCATGTCAATATATCAAACAATAATTTTCTTAACAAAACCAAACGCTTCCTATAAACAGCCATTTAGCATTCTGAAAAAAAAAAACAACCTGAAAATTTCTTAAAACCTTGCAAATGGCCAAAATACAGACACTAATTGTTCATGAAGGCAAGGTAACATACACCTGACACAACTTGCTCAAAAGGACTCATGGTGCTGTGAAAGCCAGTAAAAAAAAAGGACCATGCCTCTGTTCTCAGGGATTCCAACAAGAATAGGGCAATAATCCTGTCTTTGCCTGGTCCATACACAGCACTGTTTACAGCACAGGCAGTGATAATGCATCTGTGTGATTACACAGCCACACTTTATGTCTACTGGACACCTAAGAAGGTCTGCAGTCCTGTAACTGTCTCCACACCATTAAAAAGTCCAGCCCCAAAACACCCTTAAAAAATCCTGAGCTGACCACAGCTGGCACATGATGTTTTAAAGCCAGCCTGTAGACAAGGATTACACCCATGCTGTGTGTCACACTGACTCCATGAAGCATCTCCCCATCAAAGGCATCAAAGGATGGCATTTCTCACAGACTTCCATTCTCCTCTCCTCTGAAATATTCTGCCTAATGATCAGAGGTCACATAAACTAAAATACTTATTAGAGAGGAAACAAAAGCCTGTCAGTTTCTCAGGATAATTTATGAATTACATGATGTTATGCTAAGGAACAAGAAAACCAGCAAATAAAATATATTGCAGTAGCAGTTCTCAAGATTGATGAAAACAATTCTGATAGTATGCAACTTTAAAGCCCAACAGTGCAATCCTGAATAATACAGCAGAAAAATGTTCCCATAGTGTTCACCTGACAAATTCTATTAAAATAAGGGTATATCCTTAGAAGACCATCTTATACAAATTCAAGATTACCAGTGCAATCATACACTTTTAGGAGGCTACTCTGAAATTCTTTTTTCTTTTTTTTTTGTTTTGTCTTTTAACACTGTATTTTTTTCAAAACAAGCACATCAGTGTTATTTCTGTTTATAAAATAGCTACTCCATTAGAAGCTTTGCCTGCGTCTTCTACACACATGGACATTCACAGTGTGTAAAAGGAAGAAGTTTAAGTTAAATCTGGCTTAATAATTTATGTAAGCTTAGCATATGTTGGTTCCACTTGAAATCTCCAACACTGGTTCAATGACAGCACAAATTTCTTTTCCATAATTAAATAATCTTGGGGCAAGTCCAAATTATGTGAAGCAGAGAACCCCACAGAGCAATTTCTGCAGCAAATGTCAGAGGTATTAGGCTCTATATCACTTAGACAAAGAGCTATAATACATGCAGATTATTAATTTCTAATTGGACTAAAAGCAGGACTTTTTTTTTTTGTCTTACATGATCATATTTTCCAATTCTTAATGTAAACATGCATCTGTGTGTTTTCTGCAGCACCATGAACCAGGGCATAAGACAGGACAAGGAGGTTCTGTCACACTGAGTAATGCTCCTATATATATATGGAAGTTGTAAGCATCAAAAACAGGCACTAAAATTAGCTTGGCTTTGAGGTGAAATGGAGTGTAAAGCTTCTTTAAACAAGCTTCCTATCTGCAAGGTTGCAATGAGGAAAGAGGAGAGACCACTTTTGCTCCTAAATGAACAAGAGGGAAGAACGGCCCCGTGAAGAATTATTGGTTCCCTATTTAGCAGTCGACTTCATTCCTGAAGTTAAAAAAGTGCAGATTGCAAAATAACTCATCTGAAACTTGGCAGGCCTGTGATACAGTAACAGTTGTAAACGCTGGTTGTTTTACCCTCCTGAGCAGACAAATGAAGGGGCACACAGTGACTCCAGCTGGCACTCAGCTTAAGACTTTAACAGGAAAATCAGTGAGTGCTTACCAGGGTGCTCAAGTTCATAAGATAACTGACACGAATAGATCAGTAAAATTTTAAAACAATACACATTCCATGAATAAAACAGGTAGAACTGAAAAGAAAAAACCAAAACGTAGAGATGCTTCCCCTAAAATCAGACTGTCCTTCAATGTCTCCCTGCAGTGAGGTAAAGCCCATATCCCACTGGCTTCTGCTGAAAGCAGGCTCTTTGCCATGGTGGATCACTAACCTCTTCCCTTCTGAGAGCTAAAAAAAAGCCATAAAATATTCTGTTTCTGTGCTCTGGCAACTCTTAAGCTATATAACTTGTGCATAACAACACCCCTGATATACCTCTTCTGTTCCTCCTACTCTCACCTCCAGCCCTGTGTTCTGCTCACTCTTCTCCAGTGCCTTTCCTACCTCTGCTGCCTAGACTATCTCATCACATGCCCCTCCTACCATTGAATGCTCTTCTCCAGAACCTTGGCCTGTACCTGTAATGTCTTCTCTCTTCATGAATTCCTCTCTTTCTTTCACAGCTGCACCTCTGGTTTAAAACTTTATGACTCTCAGTATCATTCCTCTGCTCCTTCACACAGTCCTCATACTCAATTTTCACCACTGTCTCAAAAAAAAATCCCCCTTGCTTATTTTAGTTTGTGTCTTCTCTCTAACTGTCCTTTTGCTACATCCATCTAAATTGGAGTGATTTTGGAATTTTGTTTAAAACCTCTCTCTTCCCCATAAAAACCCTCTCTCTGTTTTCAAACCCACCATTCTGTCAGCTGGATGATTACCCAGCTTATTACCCCAGCATACTCTGAGTAATTCTTGTAATTTCACTGTTTTTCATTCAGACTGTCACCTTTTTCTGACATATGCCATTTCTATCATCACCAAATCTTTCTTTTTCATGCCCATGACTGAAAAAAAAGTACAAATTTTAGCACACGTAGAATCCTAGAATTGTTTGAGTTGGAAGGGAGCTTAAAGACCAGCTAGTGGCAACCCTCCAGCCACGGGCAAGGACACCTCCTGTAAATCAGGTTGCTCCAAGCCCCATCCAACCTATTCTTGAACCATTGATGGAGCATCTACAGCTTCCCTGGGCAACCTGTGCCAGGGTCTCACCATCCTCATAGTGAAGAACTTATTCCCAACTTCTAATCTACATCTACCCACATCTCAGTGTGAGAAGACTCATGCAGCAACGTGCCCACTGGCCATGGTGCCACTTCACTGTGCAGACAGGGACAAACCTTGTTTGCACCAATGCCTCCTTCCAAATGACTCTGTTACTGGTTCTCCTAACCCTCACAATAAAGCCTTTTAATTTCCCCTCTCCCTCTCGTGTTTGAGTCCACAAGATGCTGCCTCCTCCCACCCAGCCACCCTTCTTTAATCCCAACTCGTGTGCTAGCAAGATGCATATCAATTTTTTTGATAGCATCACATTAACCCCTTGGCTAATCCCTTTCTTACCATGCAAGTGAGAAAGCCACACGTGAGCCTTTCAAAAGCCTTTTAAAACTCTGTTAGGTGTAGGGCATTTTCCAAATTTGACTCTAAGTGCCAAGATGGGGACAGGCTTTCAGAAGCATTGTCTGTGCTTGTCTGTAAAGTGCCATATTCCCACTTGTTACCCTATAAATGAGCAGTAAGACAGAAATAAGAACAGCGACAGATGCCAAACTTCAGGTGACTACAGCTCAGAAGAGGAAAGCAATGTTGTGTGGGATAAAGCTTCAGAATACTTGTATGGATACTGCAGTCAGGGAGTTTTGGAGGGGTGCTGAGCATCCAGGTTAGCTGTGACAGTGGCTACAGCCTGCTTACAGAAACCAAGCACACTGGTATTGTCTGCAGCTGTCTGAAGTTAGATGGATCCTCTGATCATTGAAATTCAAGACCTAAATGGTAAAAACTTAGTATTGGAGTGATGCTGCCCACGGCCTGGCCAGAGCTGGTGACACTGCCAGGGCTATGCCAGGGGACAGCAGACAGTGAGGGTGCTGCAGCAGTGGGGGGCTCGGTCCACACTCCATCACACTGGGGATTGGGAAAATACCACGTTGTGACCTGATGATATGACCAAATTTGTAGACATGGTCAGTGATTGATGGATGGAGCAGTCTGTTCAGTGGCCCATGAGAGAAGAAACAACCTTTGACTTTTGAGCAGAGCAACAGACTTGATTTGAAATGTTATTGCCAAAAATCCACTCTGTAACAGCAGCTACAGTGCACTGGAATTCAAAACTCTTGGGTAAACCCCTGGAAGACCATGCAGCTGTGCCTCACCCCAAAAAGCTGTGCTCAACTTCAGCAATGCTGTAGCCCTGCTACATATGAAGACAAGAAGCTGTTTGCCACCAAGAGAGGCAGGTAAGAGTTAAACCCCTGTGCAAAGACACGGGGCAGCTTGGAGGCAGAAAGAGAACGGTCACTTCAGAGAACTGAGATGGCAAAAAGAACTTAAAATAATTAGATGGGAGGGGAAAGGAAGTTATTAAATCAGGAAAGCATCATTCTGAAAGTGGAAACTAGTGTCACAGACTGTGGTAGGTGAATCATAAAAATGCAGTGACAGTCCAGAAGAGAGTTTGAGTAACAACCTACACAAGGCATTAAAATCTTACACTACCCCATTGTGTTCTCAAATGCATCAGGAGCAGGAGTTCTACTTGAATGTTCTCACAGCCAGAAGACCATCAATCTGCAAGTATCACTCTTTTTTTTGCCAGTTTTGGTTTTCAGTTTTGTTGGGTTTTGTTTGTTTGTTTGTGTTTTCCCTTTTTTTTTTTTTTCCTGAATAAACTGTGGAAAACTTGAAAAGGTTCCTATACTTGAAGCTCTCTTAATAAAGGTCTCAGCAGAAGACTTATCTCAAATTGAACGGGAATAAGAAACTTTATGTGACAAATAAAGGAAAAAACCCACAAAAAGTAGCAAATTACCAGGCCCAAGGAGTCTTCACGTTACAGTTTCAAAGGAAATCAGGAATATAAGCTGGACCACTAACTGTAGAGTGCAACCTACCACTTAAAACCACATAATAAAAGATGTGATGTGGTAAATGTGGTAAGGTGGTAAACGTGCCACCCATTCCTGAAACGTGTCCCAGGGAGTATCTGCAAATAGGTGAAGCCTCAAGAGTGCACCAGGGCACGGAGTGGATACCAAAATTAAGAACAGACCCTGTGTGCACAGATAAATCATGGTGGCAGGTAACAGACAGCCCACCCCTGCTAAAGGGAAGTCGCGTGTGACAAATATATCAACAGCCAGGTTTGTTAAGAAAATCTTTCCAACAAAGCATTTTTTTCAAAAAAATTTTCAGAAGCTCCTGACAAAGTCTTTCACCAAAGCCTTGTAAAGAAGCTAAGCAGTCGTGGTGGAAAAGAAAGGGCTGTGACACGGGTAGCTCAGGCTAAAACACAGGAGAAGGGTAAGGACGGATGGACACTTTGCATGGGGTGTACCAGAGATGCTCCACAGGGACTCATGACCTTTAATTGATCTGTGAATTCGGAGATAAATGGTGACTGAACTCTAAGATGACTAAGTTTGCTGATGATACAACAGATTTACAAGTGGGGAAGTCAAGGACTGATGGTACAAACGTCAAGAAAGCCCCTACAGCTCTGAAGCACTGCGCATTAAGACAAACTCTCAATACTTCAAGGGGGCCTAGAAGAAAGAGAGGGACAATCTCTTTAGCAGGAGCTGTTGTTTGGGTTGGACTAGGTGACCTTGAAAGGTCCCTTCCCACCCAAACCAATCTGGGATTCTAAGATGGCAGATGAAATTCAGCAAAGACAAACAGGAAGTGATGTGCAAGGGAATCTGAGTCCTAAAAGTACCAGGGAAGTGATGGTCTCTGAACTGGTCATTACTAATCATGTTTAAGATCTTGAGGCCTTAAATATTTCTGGGAAAATGTAAATTCAGTGCTAAGTATAAATGGGGGGTGGGGAGAGGGCGAGGAAAGCAGCCTTGGGATTTACGCATTTAGATATAGCAGGAAAATAAGAGTATGATACTATGCAATGGATATAAATCTAGAGCTTGCTTACATAGAGTCATAGAAAGGTTTGGGTTGGAAGGGACCTTAAAAATCATCTAGTTTCAACCTCCCACTAAACCTGGTTGTGCAAGGCCCCATCCAACCTGGCCTTGACCACATCCTTGAGT
>NW_008597856.1:0-4242 GCF_000691845.1 Merops nubicus | reverse complement strand
TTCCTGCTTCTGCCATCCCCAGAAAACCCCAAGAGGATACAGTAGAATTGAGTAAGCTACAAAACCAGGTGGGATTAGTTTGGGCTGGGAAAGAGAGACCAGAGCAGGATACAAAAGAAGTCCATAACATCTCAAAAAGCATGGAATTAGAGACAGGGAACCCACTTCACACCATCTCTTCCAGTGTAGGAGCTGGTGGGGCTCAAGTGCAGAGATCAGAGGCAGGTTAAAAACAAACAAGAGGAGATTCTTCACGCAGTGAGGTTACGCGTTGCTGCAGATGCTTCAAGTATAAGTGGATTCAGGTGGAGAAGAAACAAATTCATGGAAGAGAAATCACTCATTATGTATTAAAAATAAAGATGCTTTCTCTGTTTAGAAGAAGCCTTGGGCCAAAAGTTTTTGGAAACGGAGTGAATATCCTGGGATACTTTGATATTTCAATTGGCTTCCAAAAAGCATGCTAGGCCTGAGTAGTTTTCATCAAAGGACAAAGTTACTTCATTACTACAAAGGAGTAGTAATAAGAAAAAATAGACTGAGTTTTAAAAAGTCTGTTTATTCAGTAAACTATAAATTGAGAGACTTTTTGTCCTCAATTTTCACAGCAGAAATGTGTCACTGAGTTTATTATGCAATGTTCAGGGTGGCATCTACTAATGTCTTCTTTATTTTAACGCACGGAGAGGTATTTGTACCATCTTCTTTGGCTGCTTCAGGCATCTAATTTAGATTGAGTCAGAATAACTAAAATTAGTGCTACCTACATATAAAGGAGCAGAAGTAAGAGTTTCCAGATGGACCTAAATTAAATGTATAAAGACAGAATCCATAAATATTCCCTCCAGTATTACTTCTACCTCCCCTAGTACTTGCTACCTATTAATATGGTCAGAAAGAAGAAAAAAAAACCCTCTGAATGCTTCCCACATATATACCTACTCAATTATGAAGGAAAAAAACTTCTTACAATCACATATTGGCATTTTTTAATGCTTTCTGTTGACATTTCCATTTCAGATCTATCTCAAGGCTAAACTGATTCTGACAACGGCATTTTATGAGTGAAATAAATTGCACTTTTGTATTTCTTTCGCTTCCAATCTATTTCCTCATAAGCCAAGTAAATTAGCAGAGTACTTAAAACACCAGTTTAAACAAAGTCTTTGCCTTAAAAGCTACAAACCAAACCCCTCCTTTTAAACAGTACTTTCCTTTTCAATAACTTCACAAACAGAACAATCTGCACCCTTCAGGTTGTTCTGAGGCACATCAATAGCATCATTTACATGACTTGTATCTCATGAAATTGTAGAAACGATTCTACACTTGGCATCTGCCACAATTTTAGCTTAAAACAAAGTGCAGCTTCTCCCCCATAGCATCCTGATTAAACAAATTAACTGTGGCGCTGACTGCAAATGTACACACCAGAGTGTAAAAAATGAACAGATACAATGGCCAAGTCTGTATTTAATTTTAATTAAATTTCATTCTGTAGCTCAATTAATCCACAACTCCAAATGTCAGCAGGACTTAGGCAAATGGAATGACATCTGCTGCACTGCACACTGACTATAAAACCTTCACTGCATGCTAGAGCTCTGGAAATGTACCAGGAAAAAAAAAAATAATGAAATCTTCTTATTAAATACATATCAATGTATGGAATTTATAATTTCAACAGAACAGAGGAAAGACACGTGAAAGAAAACTTGGGAAAATTTATTTCACAATTCTGGTTGATAATACTTTCTATCCAGAACTGAATGCAGTGGTGTGGATTGATAATAAATTATTTACAGTGGAATTGTGTCATTTTAAAGGGATCTGCTAAGAGAGATCTCGTAGCATATTGTCTGACTTAAAAATCAGATGATAAACATTCTGCATTATTATTATCATTGCTATGTATCTGCATAGAAGTATTATCCTGAAGCTTTTGCTCATGCTTGAGAGCTGTAGGAAGACATTATTTCTGTCACAGAGAAATTGATGCACACTTTTAACGGCGTTAAGGTATTTCAATGGTAATCTGACATCTAAATATGTTTACAGTGCCAGACACATGACAGGTGGATTAGAAGAGGAGTTGAGGAATTTGAGAAAGGGAAAAAGAAGACACTAACTGTGAAAGAAAGTTCACAGACTTTCTGAGTCTCGTCACCAAACTGATGATACCAGTGTTACTCTTTCATTTCTTTTTGTCGCTATTTTTTAGTCTGAGAGAATGGCCCCATCTTATCAAAACTGGCCAATCAAAATCATTTCTGATTGACTTTTATTACAAATGGCATCTCTGTCCTAAGATCTTGGTTCTGCAGACACTTGAGTCAGTCAGATGGTGTGTTTACAGGACAGAGGTGGCCATTTTTTTAAAAATTTAATTATCTCTATAATTGTTTCCTCCCCCTATTGATAACCAAGTCCTTGAAGATGCTAAAAGTGAAAAAGAAAAAAAATAAATCATTACAATTCCTTCCAGCACTATGAACTGTGTTTTGTGCATCTCTTGCATATTTTATATGGTTGTAAAATTATCAAGTGAAGCAAGGAATATACAAAATCATGTATTGAAAATTGAACCTTATTCTTCAAACAATTATTTTCATTCAGGTGAGTAGATTAAATGACTTTAATTACAGTGCTTACCTACAGGAGAGAAAAAAAAAAATGTAAAAAGAACACACAGACAGTTTCCAGGACTAAATTCCTATCAAAGAATCCAATTATTTCTATTCTTATTTTCCCCCATAAATTTTGAACTTATTTTATGCCAAATATATTCGAGATATATTTAAATTTTAATCACTGCACTAAACAAATCTAAATATGATTATACTAAATTATGATGATCACAATTATATCATTAAGTAAAGTACTCTCTAAAGTTCTTTAATTCATTTTTTCCTTCCTCTAACATTGCCTTCTCAAAGATTGCTCTCATGTTTAAAGAAAACATTCCTTAAAACAGGAACCTGCTTTAGGTTGTACCTATTGATATTGTTCAACTTTTCAACAACAAATTTAGGATCTCCATCTATCAGAAAAGCTTAGAATGGCCTAACATTTTTGAACAACAGCTTCATGGTAATTTATGTGTATATTAACAAGAAAATATTGTATTTTTATGACTACATGTAAGGTTAATCTCTCCAAATATTGCAGATAAATATCTTAGCAATAAATTATTAATATACACCTAATATATTCTTAAAACTATAAATCTGTGTAAAGTATTTAAGTACAACTCTTTTATCCTTGAAGTTCTATAAAGGCATAATTATCACTTCACCACTCTGTGGTATTCCAAAGACATGAATCCAAACAAAACTGAAGTCAATGGCAAGACACCTACTCAAGATTTGACCCCAGAACCTGTAACTTTAACTTTCAGATCTCTTTCAGTGTGATTCTACTGTTTGTAAATCTACCCCTCTCTTCCACTGACAACAGGACAGAAAATGATGTTTTCATTATCAGACTAATAATTCTTTTTTTTTTAGAAGTAAATGACATGATTTCATGTAACTATCACAATCCATCTGAGCCAGAGAAAAGCACCAGCTTTTAGGTAGAGCATCATCAAAGAGCCCAAGACAGATTCCCACTGACACTGATTTGGCAAAGGAAGATATACACTTAATTATGTGATTGTTTATTCTGTAATTGTCTTCCCAGTGTGGCCTTCCTGTCATCCTCCTAACAATTTGTCCCTTGTATTAATTTTTTTCCACATCCCTTTTTAACTTTTTGGAGTATTGTTTTCTCCTCTTTCTCTTTCCAGGGCTCTGTTTTAATCTTTTGACTTCTTGCTTCTAATAATATCTGCAACCATCTCTTTTCAAAGTTCTCTTCCAAACTTGACTTAGTCACTTCGGAAGCTTTTTGTTAGAGCTCTCAAAAAAATCCTTCCATTGTTAGGAATTCAAGGAAAATTTCATCTGTAAATTTAAAAGATGTGAAATTTTCTAGCAGTCCTGTTCAAAACTCAGAATTAGGAAAGCTTACTGAACACAAAAGAAGTGTAATAAAAATCAAATAAAAAACAAGTGTGATGAAAATATGTATCTTCCACTTTCTTGCCAAAGAAGGCCAGAAGCCTACCACTTGTTTCTCTGAATATCCAGAAATTCCTCAGCTTGAGCTCCTTAGTGTCTCAGCACACCTCAATCCAGTTGGGATCCAACTCCTCCCCATTTATACATCTAATTGTCATAGAATTGGTTAGGTTGGAAAAGA
>NW_008597855.1:350-8361 GCF_000691845.1 Merops nubicus | reverse complement strand
ACGGGGCAGTGCCAGCACCCGGCCCGCCGCTGCTGCGCCGGGACACCCAGCCCCGAACTCTCCCCGCCGCTGAGAACTTCCCTGCCAAGACGGGCACAGTTCCTCCCCGCCGTGTCCCTGCCTTGATCTGTTTTCCTTCAAGAGGCTGTTTTTAAGGGTATTTTCCTGAGCAATGCAGATTTCAGACAAATTCGAGTTTAAGAGTCAACACTATGGAGGATTTTACTTGAAACCAGAGAATGTGGCTTTAGATGATGTTTTCATGGAAGAAACGCAGCCGGCTTCTGTATCATCCCACCAACCAGCAGAGGAGGTGCTGAGGAATGTTGTCTTTAATTATCCAGCACAAAGATTAAAGGGAGAACATGAAGACCGGAAAAACAACCAACCTCAAAAGCTAAACTGGGTTTCAATGCGCCGGTTTGGTTCCAGCAGGGAAAGACTGAGTCCAAGAGCCTTATTGCTCTGTGAACAAGGCTGCCTTCATGCAAAATAACCCCGTGGGGGGTGTTTTAACATATTGTACTTTCCCCTCTGCGCAAGCACGCAGGACTCTTGCACAAGACAGAACTTACTTCCAAACAATATAATGGAGTTGTGGCAGTTTACAGTTCCCTCAGGCCCCGCTCCTCTAGGATGGGGATCTCTTGGAATGAATTCTCTGCATCTGTGCATGAAAAAAGGAGGCTCTGCCTTTGCTGTTAAGTTAAAGGTTGGAAACTTTTCAGACATGCTGTGCCAGACTATTTTATGAGGTCAAGCGTGCCTACAGATGCTCAGCTGGAGCTGAGAGGTGTTGTTGCATCTCAGCATTTCAGATGATGACAGACGTCTCGCCTAACAAAGTCCTATAATTGTCCTCTGCACCTTGTGCCTCAGCTCCCAAATGGGTGAAGCTTGCAAACAGCTGACTGCTGCTGACCCCACCTCCATGAACTCACACTGCCCCAAATCTCACCATCTTCATGTCCTCAGTGTCAGTGCTGGGTACACCCTGCGCTGCTGGGCGATGGCAAATGCCAAGCCAGGCAAAGGTCTCACTGTTTGCTGTTTGTGTTTTATGGTCCCTGCTTCATGCCACCGCCCTAAGCTCTGTGCAAATATAACATGAGCAGCCAGATCCCTGTGGCACAAGAGGAAAAAGCCAAACCCCCCCAGAGACCAGTGGTGTGAACGTTCAGGAGTGTCACCCATTGGCAGAGAGGTTCTGTGTCCTGCCTTCAGCACCTCACCCTGCACGTAGCTTGCTCCCCTCTGCGCCTGTGTTGCTGCCTTGATTTGAACTGGTCCAGTTTCCCCAGACAGCCGTGGGGGTGAAAACCATTTGAAATTATCTGGTGTCCCCAAGTCCTTGTTGCATTTCAGCCCAGACAATGTGTGCAGGCGTATAGCATTGGCATTCGCATGAGCCACATGGATTAGGGCTCTAAAAACACTTAGTGGAGGAGGTAAAAAGCAGGTGGAACATTTGGCTTTTGGGGATGCTGAGGACCCTCAGCTGCAGGAGGACAGAGGCTGTCCTGCAGGGTGTGGCTGTGGAGAGCTGGGTGTCTCCCAGCACAAGCATGATGTGCTGGGATGGGTCCTTGCCTGCAGATGTGACCGCCAACAGCTTCCCAAGCACTGCTGGGCATGAGATTGGCTTCACTGGCATCTTTAACCACTTCATTTGCCTGAAGCATCTGCAAGATTCAGCTAGGGGCTCCTTGGAGCTGATGTGCCTTCAGCTGGCTGGGAGAGCAGTGAGGACAGAGCTGTGCCAAACTCCCATCATGTCAGGCTCTGGGCAGGTGGAGGTGGAAAAGACCAGCAAGAGAAACTGGCAGCTGTGGGATTACTTAAGCGAGTCTTGTTTACACACACTTACTCCTCTTTATATAATAACCTTTACTGGTCTTTAGGGAGCAGGAGGGGTTGTACTGCACACAACATCTGGGGATACCTGAGGGGTGCTGTGTGGTATGTGGCCATTGGGGACCTTGCAGCAGCACAGATGCCAAGACACCTTAGGTGTAGAGAAAGAATTGACTTCCATACAATTTCATGCAGACATGACCCCAAATGAAGGCATTTTTTTATAAATGCCAACAATTTCAGAACAGAAACCCTGGACCTTTATTCTGTGATGATTTTTTTTTCATCTTACATCTAGAGGCTTTATTATATAAAGTGTCCTATTATGGAAACAAGCCTCTTTAAGGTAGAGATCAAAAAGGAATCTCTCCTCTGTTCCTGAGTGACCTTATCCATGGAAAATTTCAAGCTGCTTTTTCATTCCATTGAAAAAAGGAAACAGTTAGAAATCCCGACTTTCCCAGAAAAGCTGATTCCTGCAGCCCTGCTTATGATCTGCTAATCTCTGCAGAGCACTGGGCAGAGGTTTCCTATGAAACGACTCTTCTATTTTTGTGCTGAATAATAAGAAAAGCAAAACTGAAACAGAACTTGAGTGAAGGGTGTTCTGGAAGGTCAAACCGCAGCTTTCTCTCCTGCTCCCTTCAGAGCACTCACACTTGCTCCTCTTCAGGTTGTATCCTTCTCCAACTTCTCCCTTCATTCTGAAAATCTGTAAGTGAAGACTTTTTGCTATGTTAATTAGCAACTACAAGTTACAGCACAGCTTAATTCACTGGGCTGCTTGGGATTACTTTTCATTAAAATGGCTGAGGATGCACAACTTTCACAGCACGCTTCTCTCCTCTGCAAACCCTTCTAGGAGTCCTGAGTTTGCTCTTTTGGAGGAGCAGAGCAGGCTCTTTACTCCCCAAACCTCACTGCAACATATCCCTAAAATCCACAAAGAAATGGTGCCAGGCTTCTTGCGAGGGCAAACTTGCAATTTGCTCCAGCAGATCCACCAGGACAGGTTTCTGGGTGACGGATCTTCTGCCGAGTACTAGCAACCTGACCTGTTTAAGAGCCGTGACGTCTGCACGTTATGAAAGGATGTGCTGGTGATGACTCACTTACCCAAACACAATTCACCTGCCGTCCAAAGTGCAGGGAGAGGTGGAAGCAAAACAGCCCATGAACAAAAAAAGCACAGCCAGAAATACTTGTCTGCCTCCTGAGCAGAAAGCTCTGCCCAGGCCACCAACACTGCAGCCAGCCAGGGAGCCCACAGGCAGCTATTTGTAATTGTGGTAGAGCCACAGCCCTGCTCATCCTGCCTGAAACCCAGCCCAGTGCCTGTGTTTGGGGGTTCACACTGGCTGGCTGTGGGGACAAGGGGCTGCAGGAAGACCCTCAGCAGCCCCATGCATTGCTCCCCATCTTCAAGGTGTTTCGTTCTCCTCCATGGTCAGATTCAGGTCTTAGCTGGAACTTGAGCCACTGGCTTTGCAAAAGCTTTTTGTCCTCACAAAGAAGGACACTGAATTGTCAAGCTGCTGACGGTAGAGATGCTGAAGCTGAAGGAATAAAGACCAGGGAAGAGGGTGATGAAGCTACATGTGCAAGAGCTCATCTGGCAGAATGTCTGTACAGGAGCCAACAGCAAGAGCAGAGGGGGAAAGGTCTGCAGCTCTCTGGGCAGTGCAGCCAGGGCAAGCACTCACCCAGCAGCTCTTGGCCACTGAGCAAGAGGTATTCATGGAGGAGATGCTCATCTGCAGGACCTCACAGCTCGCTCACGCTCATCCTGCACCATCGTGCTGGGATGCACCAGAGAACCCCACTGGCATCAACGTAGTGAAGGGGAGCCAGACTCCTCTGCCAGCCAGCACCTTCCTGTGACCCAGTAAGGTGTGGGATGACTGGGACAAGCTGGACCCTGGACCTGACCATGGCAGGATAGAAGCATCACAGCAGACCAGGCTCTGCCAGCTGCAGAGCCCACCCACTGCTGCTTTCAGCCTCCTTTGGCAAAGGGCAAAGGCAGCGCTGGGGCCCTGCCAGCCCTGCTGGCAGCGGTGCCAGGTGGGTGGGAGCTGAACAGGAGATGTGAGGAAAGGAAGAAATGAGGGAGGTGGCACGTACTTGCTTCCTGCTGGGGCAAGGGGCCAAGGCCACACGGGCTGGTGCATGAGTGGGGCAGGGCAGCTGCAGTGATGGGCCACCACAGCACCATGCCCAGCCATGCATCCCAGGTCAGGCACGTGGACGCACAGCAGCTTGTGAAGCTGGTGACTTTACTCTGACCCTGCAGTAATGACTGACAATAAATCAGCTCTCCCCATCCAGAAGATCAGAAGATGAAGTGGGTGATGTTACTTCCAGGTCTGGCCCACTGGGATGCAGCTCCCTGTGGACACCAATGCCTTTGGAAGTGGTGGATCTTGTTGCAATGTAAAGGTGGAGTCATGTCCTCCTAGAGTGGGTTCCTCATGGCTTTTCCTCCTCTAACCACCTGGTTATGTTATCCATGCCCTTATGCACCCAAGGATTAGATGGCACTGAACAAGCTGTGCTGACTTTGGGTGTCTCCATGGGACCTCCTGCAGATGAGGGATCTTCAGCTGCCTCTGAAATATCAGTGAAACAACTGTGAAGCATCAAGGCAAACTTGTAGCACCCTGCACCACAGACCATGGTTCTGTCACCCATCCTAGGGCTTCCCCATGGATAATGGGGACAATTCTGACCTTGCTTATAGCTGTACTCTCTTATGTGTCTTGTACATGGCCACCCACAGAACAAGACATTGCCATGCATTTCATGTGGGCCTTGTTTCCAAGACTGAGGGATTATGTTCTGCCACTCTCTTTGCCAAGATGCTTGGCTCAAGAGAAGGAAGATGATCCAGATATGGATCTGGGCTCTCCCTCTGCGACTCTCTGGTTTCCAGGAGTTCAGGCACAAGCCCAGTTACATGAACAATGAGATAATATTGCATCGCAGCACTGTGTCCTGCCAATCCATGTGATAGTCCACTCATTTCTCTAGGAATGATCGTGCCTCAGGCAAAGCCTGTATGACTCAGAAGGGAAAATATTAAAGTTTTCTTTAAGAGAAAATTCTAAAGTTTTCTTTAATTCCCCAGGGCTGTTTACATCTGATCCTCCTCACTGAGTCAGGGCCTCTGAGCTCCCAGGCAGCAGAGTTCCAGGACCCAGGAACAATACCATGTAATTTGTATGGTTGCTCCCTGCCACGCCTAACCAGCACAGCCCAGTCCTCGAGTACAGAACATCAAGGCAATGTGCTTGCCTCTGCCCGAGAGAAAACCAGGCATGGAGCAGCTCCCCTTATTGCATCCAGAGACCTGAAAGGAAAGGTGCTTGTTATAAAAGATGAGCTGTGACTGCAGATGAAGAGTCTCCCACACCACCTGCTTCCACTTCCCTTTGCTTCACATCCCAGGACTGCCTTTGAACCCTGAGTGGAAAGTGGATAAACCTTGTGGTTGAATAACATCCTGGATCTGGAAATTCTGTGATGCAAAGAAAGCAAAAATTCCAGGAAGCTGATGTGTTTGTCAACGGTCTGGGAGGGGTATGATGCAAATATCTCCCTGCTTGTTATTTGGAGGTACTGAGGTGTAAAAATAATTCTTTAGGCCAACTCCAAAGGCTTGCAGACAAGCCTGGATCCAGGCGCAGCGCTGCTGACAGGGAGCTATAAGCAGACTGGCTCTGTGCAGGTGCTGAGTTTCCCTGATCACCCAAGCACAGAAAAACCCAAACCAGCCTGGGGCCTGATCCTGTGCAGGCTGCACTGGCTCTTACATATCTGTGCCACTGTCAGCTCCACGTGGCCCTTGCTGATGGCAACATCCCTCCTCCTCAGCTGGGATGCCAACACTTTCCTCCTCCTGCTGCTTTTGAAACACAGAAACTTGTTTTACCTCTGCACAACAAGACTTTCAGGTCTGATGGTGACAGCTTCATCTGCTCAGGAGGAGGCTGGTGGGCAGAGCAGGGACAGCTGTGTGTAAAAGGGGACTGACATTCCCGTGCATATGCCTGTTTAGGAAGAGCTTGTGGTGCCTTTGAAGACACCCAAAGAAACACACAGGTCTCTTCTCTCTGAACACAAAAAGGCACCACTGGGAAGGTGCTGTCACCCCCGACCCAACCATTAATCCCTAACGTGTCAAACTCAAATGTCAACACTTGGAACAAATGTGCTCTGAAAAGGAGCAAACAAAGCTGGTGTGAAATCCCTGATGCCCACGTTGCACTGCCAACAGTCTGGAGCACGTTAATGAAGCTGTACTGGAGCCAAAGCACAAGTGGCACCTGTGGCTGGGAGCCAGAGGAGCTGGTTTCCCCTGCAGCAACACCTGGAACTCCTCACCCTGCACTGACCCTGGGCCGTTTCCCACCTTTAAAGAGAAAAAAAACCCCAAACTCTAAAATAAATCCCATTGTGCTTTGCAAATAGTTCCTAAACACAGTGTGATCTGTTCTGTGTTATGCAAAACGTGACATCCTCATCTGGCCAGCAGAATGGTTAGAATTAGGCATTTAAAGCTTTTTTTTATTTTTTTTTTTCCTCAGTCATGTACTGAGTCAGCACAAACACACCAGTGACAAGTGAAAGCATTTGGAGTTCAGAACCAGCTCAGCTCTGGATGGAATGAAGAAAACAAAATGTTCTTGCGCTGGCGCTAATGAAGCCTGGTTTCCAATGGGCTCGTGTGTCGTGGTTGATTGATTTTTAACTGCATTATGCAAAGGCAGTGGCACGTCCTCACAGCTTACGAGGCGTTGGAGAGCCCACACGTGTGAGAATGGTTGTGGAGTGAATCAGGAGGTGAGCAGAAGAACGAGACAGGCCCCAGGGAACAGCCCGGTGTCTCCCGGAACAGCTGGCTGGGTGATGAGAGATGCTCCTCTCCTCACCTGACACGGGCTCCCCGTGGCAAAGGGCTGCTGCTCCCAAGCTGAGCCACACAAACAGACCATGGGAGCACTCTTCAATCACATCACTGCAAAGTTGGCTGTGATAGCCAAGATCACCCTCATTTCATGGCTCAGGAGCCACAAATGTGTCTTTCTTAAGGGATAATCTGGAGGTAAGACTGGTGGGGACTCCCTGGTGGCAATATTTTGTCTTAGAGCATAGATAGGTTTTGGTGGAAAAACTAGCCATGGTGAGAATTAAATCATGAGAGGAGAGTGTTTGGTGTGGATGAGCCTTGCCCATCTGAGAAATGCCTGTGGGAGAACTGCTGAGGAAAGTGATGTGGCTGGTCCCTCTGGGAGGGCAACCAAAGACTCATCTTGAAGACGGGGAACATGGAAATCTTCCCTTGTGGGGCAGAGTCCCTGAGAGCCCCACAGCACTGCCAGGGCAACCGCTGTCCCTACTGTCAGGAGGTGTTCAGGGCAGTGCTGCTAATCAGGGCCTGAGATCTCTCCAGTCTGAAGGTATCACTTCAGCAGATAACGGAGCAAGCAGCAAAGTCTTCCAAGCCCACATAAAATACGTAGTTGCTGAGCTCTGAAAACCACTCATCAGTTGTTTAATGTAATTACAGTAGATTTTGAAACAAAACCTGCTCCACAGCCCAAACCTCTGCCAGCCACTCCCTTAGTGGGACATGGGTTTCACCACCACTCACATCCTACTGGTGATCTCCCTCCCTGGGCACCCCTTCCAGTGCATGCAGGGGTTCAGCTTGGTTTCGGGGATACGCAAAAGAGACCTTGGGGTGTGCACATCATCCTTATATAAAGTCTGATCTTCTAGATCAGAGCTGCTGTTTTTCAGCTGTTTTTCCCAGCATCAAGAGCTGTTGGCTTCTTTCTGCATGGCTGCGTGGCAGAGGGATACATCTCCCTTGGGACACAAAGCTCATTCTGGGGATCTGGGAGTGGGAAGGGGACTGTCCCCATACAGGGTCTGAAGTTGTTCAATCCTAGCTAAGTAGATAACCCGAGGGAGATGCAGTTTCTCACCTTCATGTGTGGGACATCCCTTTCCTCCAAAACATCCAGTCAGAAGGGGTCTGCAAAAGGGCCTTTGGTGCACCCCACCCAGTCTGGGACTCTGCAAAACCCTGCACCCCAGTCCTGCTCTGGAGAGCCTGAGCTAGCTCAGACACTCAGCACCCCAGGCTTCTCCC
>NW_008597855.1:0-335 GCF_000691845.1 Merops nubicus | reverse complement strand
GTCCCCAGCCGCTCTGGAGCATCCCACCCTGCTGTCCCGTCTCAGGACACCGTGTCCCCCAGGGCTTGCGCCCCAGCCCGGCCACATCTCACCTGAGATACCCCAGGCAGAGTGCACCGCGGGCTGCCTCCAAAGTGCCCTGACCTCCCTCTGGAGCACCCCCAAACATCCCCCAGCACTTTACACCCTGACTCTGCTTCAGAGTGCCCCAGGTCCCCCCCGGGAACCCCGTGCCCCCGTGGTTCGCACAGCTGCCCGGCATCCCCCGCATCGCTTCCCACTCGAGCGCCCCGGCTCGTACCGCGCAACCCGGCCGCTCGGAGCCCCCCAAAACC
>NW_008597854.1:421-2676 GCF_000691845.1 Merops nubicus | reverse complement strand
CCCGCTCCCGGCTTATCCCGGCGCTGATCCCGGTTTTCTCCGCTCCCATCCCGGTTTTCCCATGGGCAGGCAGCTCGGAGGAGCCTCCTCCAGCCGCTGCTTCTCCCGCGCGGCCGCCATCCCGCTTCTCTTCCCCCCGCGCCTCAGGGAGCGACCCTGAGCGGGGTCCCAACGCCCAAACCCCGAAAATTCACCTGCCCACAAGCCCAAAACACACCTAAAAAGCCCCAAACTAAACTTAAAAGCCCCCCCAAAACCCTTAAAGGGCTCTAAAAGTTACCTAAAGGGCCCAAATCCAGCGGATTTCGCTTGGGGAATCAGTCAGGATGGGGTTCTGGAGAGCTGGGGGTCAAAGGCCTCCAGGCCCAGCCGAGGAGGTTTGGCAACACGCCAACCATCCAGGCCACATTTTAATTCATTATAATCCCCAAACAAGAAAGATTTTAATTTTAAACCTTTCTTTCTGCCTGTTTTTACATCCGTCTCGCCCACCAGCGCGAGGCATGACTCTGTGCCAACACTGAGCGCTTGCCTACCTGAAAAAAACCCTAAATATTCAGTTTTCCTCTCAATATTCAGTTTTCCTCTCGACTCCTTGAAGCCTGCTGATGTTTTGACAGCGTAAAATGTCACCAAACGGCTGTTTTCTGTCATTTCTTTTCTTAATGGGAGGAATAAACCAGCAATTAATTATGTCGCACGGCACCGAGCGGCGACGAAATCGAAGTCACTGGCGTGACATCGAAGCGGAGCCTTGACTTGGCACCCAGGCAGAAAGCCAGGAAGAAACCCATAAAATAAAATAAACCATAAAATAAACCATAAAATAAACCTATGTTTGACAGCAAACTCCTTCCCACATCACCTCATGCCTTGGATCCCACCGAGGAGGGGTTTTGTCCTCTGCAAACGCCCCATCGGCGACGTCTGGCTTCACCCAACCCTTCTGTTGGCGGCCAGAAATGGTCAATTTGCTCCTGTTGTTTGCAATCTCCCTTTTTTTCCTCCATTTTCCTTTTTTTATTACACTTTTGGACTCTGGTATTCTGTGACCCACCCCAATTTCTTCTTCATAGTCCTGTTTTTGTAGGGACCCTTCTCTTTCTGCTGTTCCTCTTCCATCCGTTGCGTTCCCAACTGAAAGGGATGATATTTGTCCCCCAGCCAACGAGGCTTTTCCTTCACTGATTTTTCCCTTTTCTCTGCAGTTTTTACAACAGCATCTTCAACCTGTTCCTGTTTTCCCTGGGTCTTTTCCCTATTATCTCTTCATGGTGCTGCCTGGTGGTTTCTTGATGTCAATGACAACGTTAAGCAAGTTCAAGAAGCTCCAACCATTGAACCCACTTCTGGACCACGCCACATCCCAAATATTTGGCCAGAGGTCAAAGGAAAGAACCCAAAACTTTCCCCATCAACCAGATCCAGCAGCCAGGTTTCCACCATGCCACAAGGTGGTTTTGATCCCACCTGTTGGATTCAGCCCAGTTGGGTTGGTGGCAACTCAAGCCCTGAGATTGGGAGTTGAAGTGATGCCCAGCAGACCAACACACTCCAAAACATCCCTAAAATGTTTCTTCGTGTGTCACCTCCGGTGTCACAGCAGGGCTGGGGGTTTCTCTGAGCACAATTCCACAGCTGAGGAACGGGGAGAAGACACCCAGGGTCACCAACCCCATCGGTGGGATGTCCCCAAGCACAACCTGCCTCAGAAATGTCTTCATCCCACCTGCAAGGGAACATCACCTGGAACCATCTTCCCTCTCAGAAATGGGGCAGACGATTTCCCAATTTTATTTCATGGGTTTTTCAATTTTATTTCATGGCTATTTAAATTTTATTTCATGGATTTTTAAATTTTGTTTCATTGGCTTTAAAATTTGCTTCGGTTGGTTTTTAAATTTTATTTCATGGATTTTTCCATTTTATCCGGCTGATTTTTGAATTTTGTTTCATGGATTTTTCCATTTTATTCCATTGGTTTTTAAATTTGGTTCCATCAATTTTAAAATTTTATCGCATCTATTCTTAATTTTTATTCAATTAATTTTTATATTTTATTCCATTGATTTATAAACTTTATTCCAGCGGTTTTAAAATTTTATTCTGTTAATTTTTAAATTTTATTTTATTGATTTTTAAATTTTATTCCATCGATTTCAAAATGTTATTTCATTGGTTTAAAAATTTGATTCTGTTGATGTTTAAATTTTCTTCCATCGATTTTTAAATTTTGTTCCATTGATTTTAAAAAT
>NW_008597854.1:0-341 GCF_000691845.1 Merops nubicus | reverse complement strand
CATCGATTTTTCAATTTTATTCCGTTGATTTTCAAATTTTGTTTCATTGGTTGAAAAATTTTATTCCATTGGTTTTAAAATTTTATTTCATTCATTTTTCCATTTTATTCCATCGATTTTTAAATGTTATTCAGCTGATTTTTAAATTTCATTCCATCGATTTTTAAATTTTATTCTGTTATTTTTTAGATTTTTTTTCTGTTGCTTTAAAATTTTTATTTCATCGGTTTATAATTTTTATTCCATTGTTTTTTACGACTTATGGAATCGATTTGAAGAGATTTTTTTCTGTAGGATATTCACTGATTGAGGGGGCAGGGGCAGGGGCAGGGCTGGGGGGG
>NW_008597853.1:0-2011 GCF_000691845.1 Merops nubicus | reverse complement strand
TGCCGGCTTGTCAAAGCAAAAGCAAGAAGGAGATGGATCTGACGGTAGCTTTATCTCCATGAGGAAAAGAAAAATCACACCCCCCCAACTTCCCCCTCACATGAAACCAAACCCGTTTAGAGAAAGAGTTTGAAACAGCTTAGACTTCCTTTCAACGTTATCAAAATGTGGAAGTACTATTCTCCAGTTCAGGGGTGGCATTTATTTGTTAACTTCACTTCAGGCAGTTGCCCCTTCCCCTCTCCAAGTCTGCAGAATTCTTACAGGAAAAGGAAACTGCTTTCTGTGCAGTCTTTTAAAAATCCCTTCTGCTGGGGATTTTAATCGGACCCTTACAGAGCTACTGAAAGCTCTCTTTTACGTCGACTGAAAGCCACAGTGGGCCATCTACATGTTCACTGGTTCCCCCCATCTGTGGTGGGATCCACCAGCATCTCCTCAGTTAGAACCCTGTCACCGTTCTGCTATCTGCTCATCCGTTCTGCCCAGACATGTCCTCCCTGCACATCACCCACCGTCTAGTGGCACTGCTGAGCTCTGCTGTAGCCCCACCATCCACGTGGCCACACTGTGCCTCCCCTGTGCCTAGGTCCACCCCAGAACGAGGAGCAAAGGAGGAGGCAGAGATGCTGGTGTCAGGTTAGGAAGAACTTTGCCCTACATGTGCCACCACAGATTCACAGGAGAATCAGAGTCTCAGCGTGCTAACCAAGGCCTTGATGACCTTGCCTCACCTCCCTTGGGGCCTCCAGCTACACACCCTACCCATGGGGCTGGAGCTCCATTTCAGCTCAGCCTGTGTCCTTCAAGTCACTGCCCAGCAACATTGGACGTGTTCTCTTCCCCAGCCCCATCTCCTGGGTGGACCTTGGACCTGTGTTTCCAGTTCTGATCCTGGCACCATCTCCAGCTGCTCCTGCCTGGACTCCCTGGGTGGACCTCGTACCTGGTTCATTGCCTCACCTTGTCTGGGTGTGTCAGTGGGGCTGGCTGCTACCGCAGGCCCTGCCCAAGCAGCTCAGGCGCCGCAGGACTCTGCCACGACTGCTGAGGGCCTCCACCTTCACTGCAGCCACCCCCCAGTTCATCTTCCCATGGGGCAGCCCCACTCTGCCGCTCCCTGGGGCTGTGGCAGAACTGCTGCCCAGAAAATGGGTGGTAGCAGGACTCCAGTGAGAAGCCATCAGGCAGATTCCAGAAACAAAGGCGTTTACATCGACAGAGAAGGAGTAAGCACGTCTTTCTTGGTGAGGGAGGTGGTGCTAGGAAGAGCTTGGTTTTGTTTCCTTGTCTTTTGGCTGACCTAGCAGCAGAGGGCCAGTGCTCAGCCAGCACCGAGTACTGAAAGCAGCCAGTGCAAGCAGCTGTGTGGAAGTGTTGCTGTGAGTGCTTGCTGTACAGTCTCTTCCTGTTGTAGTCCCGAGCAAGCAAATGTCAGTGGCCAGTACCTGCTCTGCAGCTGGGCAAGGGGAGCTGCCTCGGCAAGGAGGCCACAGGCTGCAGGCTGGGGTCAGTACAACGTCTCTTCTCTCCTTTAGGAAGCAGTTGTGGGGAGGGAAAGTAGCCTGAGGGGAGAATGAGGTCCTGGGTAGAGACAGAGGAAAAGCTGGCAAGGCACACTTGACTCTGGGGTTGCGAGAATAATTCTAGATATGATGTGATTCACGACGGGAAAGGTAGCTCCCTCCATCAGCCCTCTGACGAGACCTGTCAGTCAGTCATACAGGACAGTTTTACTTGGTGATACAGTGCACGGGTGGAAGGTTAGACTGCAGGATGGGAAAACACAGAAGCCAGCTGAAATAAACTTATTTGTAAAGACAGATCGATTTATTTAGATTGCTGCCCAGTATTTGCCGATATACCCTCAAGCCAGGTTCCAGCGAGTGAAACGGAGCTGTGCTACACATCCCTACTGCAACTGCGCGTTCGGGCAATGATGTGGCCTGCTTGTTGTTTTCGTCTCTTTCCTCCCGCCTCCCTCCTTCTCTTTCTCTTTTTTTCTTTCTTC
>NW_008597852.1:0-8336 GCF_000691845.1 Merops nubicus | reverse complement strand
GAGGGTGCACTCAGTGCCACTGTCCACAACAATCTCCTTTTTAACTTTGAACTTTAACAGTATGCTCCATTTTTTACAAATCTTCTTGCAAGTTTACTTCACTAGTTTAAGAAAAGATTATTTTTTGTAGCTTCCAAACATGCAAAGACAAAATTGAATTCAAAAGGAGCATTTATATTAAGAAAATATGAATGGTAGCTGCAACTACTTTTAAGATGCGTAACAGAATATTTACTCACATTATTCCCAGGATTTGACTTCTCCAGTTCAGCTTGAATTTGGCAAAACTGTACTTACTAGTCACAACGATATTTATAATATACTTGCAACTCACTCAGGGCTATTTATTTCACCTTCTATCTCTGCAGTTTTTTTGCTCACATGGAACTCCAGAGTGCTTGGCCAGCTGCAGATTCTGTACCACATGTGTTCATCTTTGCTTTTCTCCTGCATTTCTCCTGTTCATTCATAGCTTTTCTTGTTCTCCCATTTCTCATATCTGGCAACAGGTCAAGGGACAAACCTTTTAGAAAGAAGCATAAACACCCAAATAAGGGTTTGACTAGACAGACTAAATATTACTGCAAATTTGCTCAAATTCAGGAAACTATAAAGCCTTCGGATTTTTTTATTCATAGGTTATGTCAGCATTTGCATACTTCCTTTAGTGTTATTTCTCACTTCCTATATGAAGCTGCTTCCTTAGGGAGTTTAAGCATCTATTGCTAAAGTTTTTCTCCCCTGAAAGTAACATTGTTCTGTCCTCGCTTACTACATTCAGAATCTGACAGATTTGTCAACGTATTTTTTCATCTAAACTTTCTTTACTATGAAGCTGTGTGGGAGAACATATTGTTACAGTTTTTAAAGCAAGGATACAAACCTAACAGAGTGTATCCAGGCAGTGTCAAGCTAAATGATACTGAAAATGGGTGAAAAAACTGTTTCACTCAAGTTTTCTTCTCCATGTGCTGGATTAGAGGTAGCTGCTGAGCAGATCTTGAAGGAAGTTTAAAAATTATTGATTAAATACAGATCATTAAAATGGTATAAGCAAAAACTGAGTACATCTAAACGTCCACATGCTGGGTAAAAGTCTTTGTCTGTCTTTTTAATGCTGTCAGATACAGGGAGTTTACAATTTTAGCACGCACTTCCCTGAAAACATAAATTATTAGGTATAAGTAGGCAGTGTCTGGAAGATAAAAAGAACAGTAGAGAGATATATACGTAAGAGAGAAAGTGTATACATGCTTGATACAGTGTAGTTATAGTATATTAGAGTACACATGAGCTGCCTTGCCAAATTCAGATAGGATATAAATAGTGGTATTAGATGTTGGTGAAATTGTAAGTGGATACATATCAGTCTACTTTACAAGCAGTAATCCTTCTGCTGGCATTTAATATCATCACCTTCAGTGATCACTCCACCATCATGGACTTTTTTATATTCCATTGTGGAGAATTTTTGGTTAGAACAGTACTGTCATGCTGGGTGATGACCTGCATGGATACAAACATCTAGTGCATTAACTGCAGTAGAATTGTAAGGATGAAGTGACTGGAGCTGCACAATCCAAAGCAGTAAGTTTATTTTGTAAACTCAAATGCAAATTGTTCTTTATGAGGGATTGAAATTCCAGCTTTCATATTCAGGTTCTCAGATTGTGTAGTGGTGTAATATTTTAATGATTATCTCATCCAGCTGTTCACAAAACACACTGATTGAATCATTAGTTGCTTTCCTAACAGCATAAACCTATATGATTCCTATATTTCCTGACTTTGTTCAAAGGCAAAGTGTAATGATGCTATTGCTTACAGCGTCATACCCAAACACTTTGATGCCTCCCTGAGTTTGACAAAGGCATCCCCTTTTTAAGCCTTTGACTAGCACACCACATACATATCCATCATTGTGAAATGATCCCATCATTACAGTACAGCTCTGAAACTGCACAACCATTCATCAAACATCTTTCTTTGACCGTAATGGTAAATTCCAAGTTCATATTCATTTGTAAAGTTTCATACAATTCTTTTCTTTACTATGAGCAGCAGACATTATATCTGTGAAAAAATCTGGAATAGCAGCATCACAAATACAATCAATACTTTTCTCAAAGGAGCCTCTTAACTGGAATTTGTTAGTACCACACATAGAATCACTGATTGGAAAGGACCTCTAGGATCATCGAGTCCAAACACCTTCCCAACATTTCCCTATCCACTAGACCATCACCTCAAGTGCTACATCCACTCATTTTTTGAACACCTCCAGGGATGGTGACTCCACCACCTCCCTGGGCAGCCCATTCCAGTGCCTCAGCCCTCCCTCGGTGAAGAAATTCTTCCTAACAGCTAATTGAAACCTTCCCTGGCACAACTTGAGGCCATTTCCTCTCGTCCTATCATCAGTAATTTGATGTTCTCATTTTTTAACAGATCACAGGACAGTTCTCATGTAGTGGAGCAGAGAGAGATACTCTGCTTGTACTGTCTCTCCTCCAGTAGGTAGCTGCCATGGGCTACATATATACTACCAAACTTTCCCAATTTCCTCAGTGGTGTTTCCTTGAAGCAGTCCCATACACTCAGAAATTCCCCAAATCTGCCTTGTTGTTTGAAAAAATACCAAGCGAACATAAAGAGCCATACACTACTATTACAGCTACAGGTAATTGCAGCCTGTTTGAGAAAACAAACCAAACCAAACCAAACCAGAATCTAGGAAGGTCTCTGCAGAAGAGAAAAGTTGCATTTGAAACTGAGTCCTTTTAAATGACCTTCAGCTGATGATGTAACAATCTTTGTCACAAATGCTTCTGCCGTGCAGCAAGTATTAGCCAATAAATGGCTAATGAAAAATACAGGCTATGCTTGAATGTGCCATAAAAAAAACCAAACTTTACTTAATTAATAAAAATAGAATATAAGCTAACTTCAAGCTTAGTGGTCTAGTTTCAGAGACTGTTCACAAATTCAGTTACCTGGGATGAAATTTGTTCAATCAGAATCTGTCCAATGGAAACTGGAAAAAAATGAAGAATAGTTGATACATCCATAGTTTCCCATATAAAGGCCTGAAAAAACTGTTTCATCTCAAAAAGTAGAGATATTTAACTGGTGAAATGCTTAATTTTCTGCTGTAGCAACTTATGGCTGTGAATTCTGAGAAATTATTGATAGTGACAGGAAGAAAATTGAAGCTTTTGAGATGTGGTGCAAGCAAAGACCCTTGCTTATCTCCTGGGCTGAAACGATGATGAATGCTCATATTAAATATATTATTGGCGAAAAGTAGACTTGGTTGTCAGAAATGAATAGGTGTAAACGTGTGTGCTTTGGACACATCAGGACCAGAGATGGAAATAACCTTGGGAATGTAATTATGGAGTGTGAATGGCGACAAGTCATCATAATAGAGAGCAGTTAGAAAGGAGGTGGATAGACGGCACTCAGCAGGCTGCTGTGACTTCAGTTTCTGAATGTTCAAAACTAGCAACGGATCAAGGAGGCTTCTAAAAGTTCCCCCATGAAATCACCAATATGCAAGTGACAATACATGGATTTTACTTCGCTTGCAAGCAAAGGGAACAAGAGCAATACAGGATTTTATAAATTACAAGTGTATTTGCAAGTATACACTTTTCCACAATGGCTTAAATATATTGACAATGACATTCCTTGTCATTTCTGAACATGCCTTGATACCACACAAGTTGAGTGGCAAGTATAACTACCCTGTCTCCAAGTATGACTCAGAATAAGGACATTTTCAGACAGCACAGGAGAAAGCTCGCCTCAACAAAACCAGAGTGAAATAACACATAGACAGATTATGTCCAGAGATCAGTTTCAAAGGTGTATATCATCCAGACAGCATTTGGTCCTTCCCCATATTCAGCTCTGGTAGTACTCCAGGAAAGGTCAGTGAGGAGTCATGGGACTCCTTTTCCAAGGAAGGCTTTTGTGTTTCCAGCTGGTCTTGATGGTCTTCATAAGATAACACACACAAGTCCTCCTCCACCCTTTTATAGATTGTAGAACAGAGGAAACACTCACAAGTCCCTGTTCTCAGCACACAACACATTTCTTGGTCTAATCTTAGAAGTGAGCAATTTCACTGTAAGTACTCTCTGGAATATCTCTGGATACCTTTTGGAATTCTTTCTTTATGGCCACCCATATCGTGAAGAAATCACCTTTGACTGAAGTGTGTGTAACCACTGTTCTCAATTTACAACAGCTATAAAAACCATCAATTTTTATAACAATAGGTAGGTAGAACAATTAGGTGCTGTTCTCAAAGATACATTACACTGCACTGTTTTATTGGAAACCTCAGGGATATCTCTGAAGATCCAGTGCAGCAAACTTAGAGGCTATAAGTTTACCTGGAGGAGCTACATGCAACTGTATGTGTGAGACAATCAACAGAAAAAAGATGACCAAAACCACTAACTAATTAAAAAGTCCTGACGACAAAAAATTATTTTCCAGGGTTTGATTTTTACTGAGTTCAGAGGAACTGGTGTATTGCAGGAAAAAAAGTGTTTATAATGGGGGGGGGGGAAAAAAAGGCTTTCATAAGGAGGGGGGAAAAAAAGCAGGTTCATGATTAGGAAGCAACCTGCCAGAAAAAGCAACCTGCTAGATATCAAAAACCGGCCAAACACTAGACATGAAAACAAGTAATTAAGCTTCCCCCCCCCCCTTCTCTTGACCTATTTGACTATGACTTAAAAACATTTAATGGTAAAGGACCACACTCCACCACCTGGTTCTGCAAAGAAGGAGCTTTCAAGAGCATAGCTATTATTAGCTACGGAAGACTAGGAAGACAAGTGCTTTCCTAACTCGCCAGATAGGATTTCTTGTCTGCCCAGCTGACTGACAGATATGACTTACTCTGCAGTTCACCACACACTGTTGTGTCTTGATACGACTGTTTAGCTCTTATCATTATTACCATCCATGCTTACTGTACTAACAAAGACCTGAGAACAACCATTAAGCTGTTCCTGGAAACACGTGCCCATAGCATAATTCAATCAACATGAATTAAAGGGTTTTCTGTGCTTAAAGTAATCACTCCATACTCTCTTCTGTTCCACCTGAAAGCTGTTTTGTTCCAAAAACCTTGTTCTATTTCCCCTACTAGTATAAACACCACATTCTTCCTCTCAGTGCTTTCCTCTAACCTCTCCTGACATGACAAAGAGAAAGAAGCACCCCACAAGACTGTCTCATTAGAGTGTTCAGCACCTTTTATTTCAGTGGACTTATAAATTACACTTGCAATGGTAGCATAAAATATGTTAATAAATAAACAACAAGTAGACTGGAGTAAGTATGTTCCAACAAAAATAAAGGGAGTAAATGTAAATAAATTCCAACAGAAATTTGTCCAGGCAGGCATTCAATAAAATCTGGGTAAATACTAAAGCACTGGGTCTTATTATTAGACAGAGCCATCCATTAAAACCCAAGGGATCATGTGAACCTGGCTACAGCTGTACAAGAAGCAGAGTCCAAGTCAGATCTCAGCTGCTTGCTGAAATTAGAAGGGTGAAGGTCAAACAAGCAAAGGCAACAAACTAGACAGTAGCAGTTGTAACCCTATCTGTGAGCAGATTTCAGGTCTATTCAGATTAGGAGTACCACAGGTCAGATTATGTGAAGTTTTCATGTTTGCACATTCTGAAAATGCCAGGCATCTATTCAAACCAATTGGAAGTTAAATGTTCATTCATACTTCCCTTAATTGGGTGCGATGTCAGAACCACATGCTTTGTTTTAGCCCTTTAGAATTTAAAATGTTGCAAAAGTATGAATCCTGATGCTTCTCTTCTGAGAAAAGATGGACCACTACCTACTCATCCCATGATTACAGCATCTGCACCCATTGCTCTCTCAACCACTTTGCTGATCATGATTTGTCTATGACTCATTCAAAACACCATAGATCTGGCTAACATCATCTAAACTGACAGCCACTCTCAGAGCACTGTGACAGTTTCTCACTGGTATGCTGGCAAAATATTTCTGCTGTGGACCTAGGGTATGTCAGCAAGGTTGTGTTGATACAAGACCCAACAGTCGGCAAATTGTACCAGGAATGGAAGTCTCCCAGTAGAAACTTCACCTACGTTTAATGGCTAAGGACTCCAACAATATTGATGCTGAGGGGTGGTCAAACATACTGCTGACTCATCATCACCTGTGAAAGCAGAAATCTAGCGTGAACCTCTCCTACATACTCATCTTTCTACTGATGTATATCAGGACTTTTTCTGTGTCACACTACAGACGTGAACTCCTGAGCATTACAGATCCTTGAACATTACTCCGCAGTAGTTGCTAACTTCTCTTGTTATCTGAAGTCTGCAAAATGATAGATCTTGGTCCACAACCAAGGGTACTCCAGTGTAGGGCTTCACACACAACAGACTCAAGATGAACTGAAATTTTATGTAATCAAGCAAATGTTGCCTGACACTTTCAAGTGAAATCTTTGAACTGCAACATCTAACTACATGTTAGTTTCAGCGTACATAAATTGCTTTAGAATGAGTTTATCTTATTCTTCAGTGGAAAATAAAAGTAACTAGAAGTGCACATGACTTCGGTGAAATTTCTAGTCAGTGGCATTCATAATACTTCATAATGCTGCCCAAAAAGAAGCCCATCTAACCTCTTCCTAGCTTTATGCTTGGTTCCTAAAAAACCTCAAAGATAACTTTAAATTTATTTCTTACATAATTTACATTCCCTTTTTCTACTTAAATTGAAGACAGCTCATACAGTTTTTTGATCTACTTTTTTCTTAGTTACAGAAAAATCTTCTAGAATTTCTTTGTGATTTACTATGTTGATATAAGTGTACGAAAAATAAGGAATCTACACCGAATTAGTTGTTCATATTAGTAATTTGATTTGGGGAGCTAAGCACCTAATGTAACAAATATAAGGATAAACCCCTCAAATTTGTTAGAAGTATAATAGTTCTGACAGTACGTATTACTTTATTGACAAGTAAGTGTTGATAGCTAGTCTGAGTACTTCAGCTCTAAGGCAGTCAAAATGGCCACTGAAGTTCAGATCGGACAAAAGATTAAACGATTGGTGTTGGCTTTATTTATAAAATCAGTACAACCTTGTTAAAACTGAATTGTGTATCCCACTCCCACTCTCACAGTCACCTGTCCATTGTGAGTGCCCTATTTTATCTAACCCTGGACTCACAGTCAGATTTAAACACCTTGTCTGGTGGCAGCTGGACTTCCAAATCAGTGCCTGAGATCTCCTAAATGTTCCTTACAACTCTCAGTCATTTTCACTGTAATCCTTCTGAGCTGGTTTCATAGAGGCTATGGACATTCAAGGCTTTAACTCCCCTTGGACAACACTGCAGGGAGATAAGGAACACAGATGTAGGAAACCCATTTCTTACCCACATGCTATTACACCAAAAGTACCAGAAAGCTCCTCAATCTTTGCACATTTTCCTCCCACATTTTGTAAAACTGTAATCTCACATACCTCACCATAACCTTACTTACTTACCCCTTTTCCATCCCTTCACCGTCCTGCATCTTTCCTGCGTGACTGGGAGGCCATGCCAGCCCCTCTGCTGTGCCCAGCAAGGCCCCATCACACAGGTGCAGCCCCTGCAGAGAAACCCATCCTTCCAGGCAGACTGGTCTCAGCCTCCCGCCTTTAATTTTAATTAATTGCCTCTAGAGAAAATACATTAATTTTCAAAACTAGGCACAATGCTACTTTTAGCTGGTTCAAGTAACCAAGAATAGTCATCTGAAGAACGTAAATTAGTCTTGATTGGCTAAAAGTCATCCTTCAGTTGTCACGCAACTTCTCTTGAGATGGATGAGCGTCTGGAAAACACTTTATAGCCACCTAGACTTCAGACATGCAGGGCACATAATGCAGATTCAAACCAGACAGATCCATCCCACTTTGCTGCTGACTTTCCAGACATACCCCATCTCTTGGAAATGTGAAAGAATATTAAATTACAAAGACATTTTGCATGGAAGGATTTCCTGAGTTGGCTGGCGAGGGCTCCTTCAGTCTGCACATTCAAGTTTCTCCTGAAGATTTAACTAAATTAACGTTGGACAAACTCATCTGCCAACAAACGAGGAAGAAAAATTTGGACGCACGGATGCTGATCCTCCCCCACGGGCCTGAAGAAGGGGCATTCCTCCTGCCCGCCACAGCACTTTCCATGCCACCCGGCACGTTCTACCCCGTGCCACCTACCCCTTTTTCTCATCTATCCCGCCGCCCAGGCCTCACCGCCGGCGCCA
>NW_008597851.1:0-4820 GCF_000691845.1 Merops nubicus | reverse complement strand
GCATCTCGCCAGGACTGACAGCTGAAGTCACTTGTTGGAAAGTCTGTAAACTCCGGTTACAGCTGCACTTGTCAGGGGCTCTAAGGGAAGTGTAATCAGCCACAGAGATTAATTTGCATCTCAATTAGGAAAGAGTCAGGAGGAAGCATAGGGTCTGTTGCTGGAAGGTTGTGGAAGAAATCTCATCAGGCACAAAAGGCTCCCGAGTCTCGGTGCTCCAGCGAGTGGAGGACAATATCCGAGTCCGGTTTCCATGGGGACCGGGACCGCAGAGCCACGGGAGCATCTCGCTGGGCGCTGTAATCGCCTGGTCACGACGGCACAAATTCCACTGTCGTACCCAAATACATGTTTCTGTCGGAAACCTCCGAAAACGAGGAGCGTAACTGTGGCAGACCGCATCAGATGGGGGTTTTAGTCTATTTTTTATGTCTAGGTAAAGGTTTCTGTTCTAAGGAATTTATTAGGGCAAGAGAAATATTCATTAAAAAATAATTAACTATATTTAAACTTCAGTCTGAAGCCATTCTGGCTCCAGGTTCTTTGTACACATCAGACGGCGTGCGGTGGCATTACACGGGAGCAGCGCCAGGGCACTTAACGCGTCGCTCAGTTGTCTTTCAAACGGTCAAAGCTCAGTCGGCTCTGTAGCTGCTGCAATGTTTACATGGTCATGGATGATTATACATTAGGATATGTTCAAAATAACCGTTTTTTCAGCAGTGCATTCATTCTTGGTGCAATGAAGCATTGAGGCTCAGCGGCTGCAGACCGTACTAATTGGTGCTCTCACCATCCTTAAGTAACTGTTGAGTGCTGGGTAATGGGTTTCAGCAGCCTCACCAGTCTGCTTTTTCAGGCAGTAATTTTTATTTTAAATATGCCTGTGTACTTTACAGAAATCAGAAGCAATAAGGTGGCTTAAATTACAGAAGAAAAAGGAAGGAGAATATTTAAACTTAGTAAAATAGTGTAAAAATGCATTTGTGCAAGTTTTTGAGAGCATTAAAGCCAGCGTTTTAGGTGCTGGGGAAAAGAAGGAACAACCATCTTACAGACAAATAATTATGTATGCAAACTAAAGTTTCTCTTAATTAAGCTCAGCTAGAGCAGAGGCTGCTAATTGTCAGTATTTAAGAGCAACACAAGTCCATAAGCAGGATGCCTTCGGATGAGAGCAGGGATGCAAACCAGTGTATTTGCAGTTTGGTGCTTTGGTGTTTGTAGCTGGGTTGAGCAGGATCCTTTGAGCAAGGGGCTGTTCTGGTTCCAGTAATACTGAATAGTTGAAAAAATGGTGGGTGTGATGATGTGAAACTGCATCTTCATGCTCTCTTCCAGCTGGTACGAACTCAGCTGTATGCTGGGAAAGGGTTTTTGAACACCGTTACGTTCTGGAGTCCCAGTCACCCTAAGCTGCCTTGCTGCAAGTCTTTGGGAGCTGGTCTTACCTGTAAAGATAAATGGGGGGGGGGGGGGGGGGGCGGGGAGGAGACCACCAGGATTTGTATCTAGGTCTTTATTATGGGTCTGATTTGCAGCTTCTTTGTAAACTGACAGTTTTTAAGCTCAGGTACTAGTAAACCTCCAAATATGAAAATGTAATTAATTCTGCAGGTATCAGGTACTTTGGTCTGTAATTTAATGCTGGTCTCCAAAAAGACTTGAGGGTCTGGGGCTCGTGTAGCCTGAGGAAAAAGCTCCCCGTAGAATGCCCAGGGAAATACGGTTTCGACTACCCAGAATCCAGATTGCCTTTCAAAATGGAGTAGTTTCCTTGTCCCTTGCATTAAATTGTTCGTGCTCAGAGACTTGTTAGTTGGTCTGTGCATTGAACACTGGCCGTGTCTGTGCGTTAGAACAAACAAGAAGAGCATGGTGAGGATGCACACAATTGATGGGATATCTGAGCACTGGATGTCACCATTTCCCTGCTGGCCTTTCGCAGTCCTGTTCGTGGGCCAGAAGAAAACACAGCCCTTACTTTGGAGCAGTAATGTGATATGAGAATACGTTTTATCCACCGTGATGCATGTAGTATTGCCTGCTTAACTATACCAAACAAGTAGTTCATTAGGAAAAAAAACACTGTCTACATACGTAACAAAAAAAGATATCTTCAGTTCATTATGTTGCATCCAGATATTAACACATCTCCTGTATATTACTGTGTCATGTCTGGAATCAAGAAGATTAAGCAAAGAACATTAACTTTGAATTCCGAATGAATTCCTTTTGTTGGTTTAAGCCAATTTCTGATTAAGTTAATGCAGAGCAACTGATCTGCTTACCTGCTCTATCAGAGACTAGAAGAGAAAGGTGTTTGCTACGATGGGCTTAACTGTGTGCATGGCTGTGGCATGTTTTGTGGGCGCAGGTAATGCCAGGAGTCTGGGAGCGCACTCGGCGTGCCTTTCAGAAGGAGCTTTGCTGAGTTGCCTTTAGAACCCTGCTGTGGTTGTAACGGGCCGTTGGGTCGTGCTGTGAAAATGGAGCAGAAAGCGTTACTCGTTTTGGAGAAGGGCTCACAATCCTCTTGGAGGAGGGCTCCTGCCTCGGCCCCCGCCTTCCCTCCGCGCAGCGAGAACCTTCCCCAGTGGCGATCGATGCCTCTAATCTGCTCCAGCCTGGGATAAGTCATGCGAGGCGAAGCTTTTAGGTGGCATTACATGGGATTGTGGAGGCGGCTCTTCAGCTCTTATTCATGGTGCTCTTCATAGACTTGCAGAGAAATCTACTGCGTCCCGCCTGTGAATCTCTACAGAGTATATAATGCTTCTGCGGATTTAAACTTCACATGCTGCTGGGTGATGTACGGACACAATGGGTTTAAATTTCTGTGGTTTTGTGCAGGCATCTGTACGTACCTGTCCCTGCTCTCGCCCCTCGTTCGAGCACTGCGAGCTGCTGGCGCGCCTCGCCGCGCGCGGCAGGAGGCAGGGGAGGCAGCAGTCACCTCTGCATCTCAACAATACCATTTATCTTCCTGCTACAACGTGGGGCATCGTCATTCTTCCCCGCGGCTGGAAGCTGTGAAGATCGCCGAGGGTTGCTGAGAAAGTCCCAAGCTAATTCTGTAGCAGAGTTTTAACGGGCATTAACTGCTGTCCCTCCTGATGGTGATTGCTGTGCAGCAACTGTACCCCTCAGTGAGAGTAAACAAACCCCAACAGCTCTAAAGGCTTTCATTTGCTAAGTGATTTAATGGTGGTTCCAAAAATGAACCTGTGGCTAAGTGACATCAGGAATGTAACAGTTTTTTTAAAATGAAAAGCAAATTCACTGTGTGATACGTGTCAGACATAGAGGGGAAAAAAAATTCTGAAAAACCAAACTCAGCTTTAGATCTGTTAAATGACATGCATGTGCAGTAATTGGAAGTGGGCTTCCTAAAATAGACATCCATACCTCTTTAGCCCCTACCAAAGACTCTTGCTGGAAGTAGTGCATAAAGTACAAGCAGCAGATTGGGACTGGGAGCTGGGAATTTGAATACTAACCCTGCTCTGACGTGGAGAAGCTGCTGCTCTGAATGAAACGCTTAGTTTCTTTATTTCTTCATCAGTAATACTTCGTTCATGAATAATTTTTCAGGAAACTAGGGGGTTTATTTAAGTGTTGCTTTAAACTTGTGTCCCAGCACTGAATCAGACTTGAGTTGTGCAGAAGGGTTTGTGTATGCTGCTGCTCTTGAAACTGCTGGGAGTCATGTTTATCCAGGTGAAATCTGTAAAAGCACAATATTGTGCTCCATATATTCACAAGGTAATGCAGTGGATTTCTTTGCCAGTCTGCAAAGAGCACCTGGGGAAGGGCTTCAGAGGGCAATGTAGTGATCCCAAGATTTGGACCAGCTGGCCGACAGCTCCCAGGTACTCGTGGGGTGCCAGACAGGGCCCTAACAGCACCTGACGTTGGCCATGTTTTGAGCTTAACTGTCCACTCATCTCTCGCTGACCTGCAGCCGTTCTGGTGACATAGCTCTTGAAATACCTACAGCTTGGTCAAGCAGGCAGCAATCAGAGCGTTTCTCTTGTTCTCTAGAAAAATAAGCCAAGTTTATTAAAAGTGTAGTTTTGTTCGTGTGATCATGCCCCACTCAAAGGGCTCCCAGGAGCTTGCTAAGCGAAGTCTGCCTTCAGTTTTGTTGCCTGCAGTAGGCACCATCGAGTTGGCATGGTGTAGGTTTTGTGTTTGTAACTAGTAAACCTGCCTTTCGCTGTAAGGTGTGAACTGCAGCTCCCACTCTCTCCGAGTAAGACAGACAGTGGTCCAAACATCTATCGCTCGGTGTCTTATGTTTGCTGTCGGCGTAGACAAAGAACCTCTAACTGGTGTTTAATGGGAGGCTCTCTTTAAACCTTGACAGAAGCAAAACTGATATATTTAGGCTACTACTAAGCACTTCATTCAGTCTTGCAGGGTTTTTTTTGGTGGTGGTTTGGTTGTTTTTAATTTGTTTGTTTGTTTTTTTTTTCGTTTGCTCACCAGCCACATTAAAGGGGTTTGTTCTTTGTATTTTCAAAGTCTTGATGATTTTTGCTGCTCTGCCCCTCCTGTTAACTCTGAAGGGGTTTGTGCAGCTAAAATCTCCATTGTATCTTTTGGAAAGTTGCTTCTGAACTCTTGCACTTTGGATTTCCTAGAGTTATTTTAGTTTGGCTCTTGTCACAAATGGGGCTGGGCAGGGCAGAAGCAGAGTTTTGTATGAATGGGCTTCCAACGTGACGAGGGCTGTGCCGTCCCCCCACGGGCAAAGCGCCGGTGCGGAGGCTTCGGCCGCCCGGCTGCGGGTTGCCGCGGCCCGCTGGCGAGGATAC
>NW_008597850.1:5281-6346 GCF_000691845.1 Merops nubicus | reverse complement strand
CCCCTGCGGAGGCGTGGAGGGCCCGGTCTCAGCAAGGGCATGGCCAAAGCTTTCTTCAGGCTGCAGAAGTTTCTCCGTCGGACACAGTTCCTGCTCTTCTTCCTCACAGCAGCTTACCTGATGGCTGGCAGCCTGCTGCTGCTACAGCGGACCCGCCTGGTTATCCAGCAAGGTTCACGTGGGACCTCCGCTAGTCAGGCCCTGCTGGCGCCAGACGGGATGGCTGGCATTGGGATCGTAGACCCCAGGACGCTGCAGAACCCCCGACCCGGTCCCAGGCTGCTGGTGGGCATGGACACGCTGCAGGAGCCAGCCCTGGACCAGTGGCACGGCCCACGGTGGCTCGTGTCCCGCAACTCGGAGCTCAGGCAGTTGAGAAGAAGGTGGTTTCACAGGTTCATCGACGACCAGGAGCCCATGCAGCCAGCGGGGTTCAAAGCGATGAAGCACACGGCTGAGCACAAAGGTAAGGGAAGTACCCCTGCCCTGTTTCTGCCACACAACTGCACCCCCTCCTGGGGCCATCCCAAGCAGAGAGTGGTAAGCACCACAAAGCATCCCTGCAGAAACACCTTCCTCCTGGCTCATCACCACTCTCAAAACAGTTCCTAAGTGTTTGCACAGGCCAAAGTACGATCCTAATGTCCCTGATCATGCTGAGCTGTAGAGTCATCCAAAAAAGTATTGTTATTGATTGAATGGAAGCTCAGACAGTGAAATATGCTTCCCTAATTTAAATTATTTTCTCTTGAAGCAGGCAGAGATGAACACTGTTTAATTGATTTTCTTTCTCAAAACAGGGAACACTTTAGAAGTGGGTTTTATTAAATTAACTATCCAAAACCACACATCTAAGTCTAGAAGTGCCACCTTGCTGCTAAAGCTTTCTAGCATATATTAAATTCTGCTATTGCAAACACATTCACTCTTCCTGATCTGCCCTCTGTGACCATCTCTGAAAGCACAGTGTCCTTGGTGGGACACGACGTGAGCCATACAACCCCCCTGAGCCAGAGGCACCCTCCGGGGCGCTCGGCAGGCCAAGGGGACTGCCGCAGGCCAAGG
>NW_008597850.1:1698-5090 GCF_000691845.1 Merops nubicus | reverse complement strand
CGGAGGCACGCCACGGGGCGTGCGGCAGGCCAAGGGGACGGCAGCAGGCCAGGGGGACTGCAGCAGGCCAGGGGGACTGCAGCAGGCCAAGGGGACTGCAGCCCCCGCGCGGGGCACGCACCAGCAGCCAGGGCACGGGGCACAGAGCTGTGCACTTCCCACGCCAAACAGAAAGCCACTCGGGTGAGACAGAAATGTGAGTTCCCTCCACTGTGAGCCTGATTCTGCTGCCTTAAGTGCTGCTGATACATGCATGGACTCTTGTGGTTTGTTCAGTAGGAAAGCTCTTAAGGAAGTAGTACCCAGAGCAAGCAAAGCAGCAAAACAGCAGTCTGTCGATGTTCACATTTCCTTCATGACTTCACACCCTTATGACCCGCCCAAGAAAGCTGCATCCTCCCAGGTGATTTTGGGTCAGCATCCCCTCGCCGAGCGCATGACACGCTCTGGGGAGAGGTACAAAGTCCACAGTGCTGGGCTGTGACACAGCCAGGCTGCTCGCTGGGCAGCGGGGAGACAAAGCTTCAGCTCTGCCATCACTCTGAAGGCCGAGTGTTCCCACAGAGCAGACAAGCCCCAGTAAGGAGCCCATCAGGATTCAAGCTAGGTGACTGGCCACGCTCACAAGGCTGCACCACTAAGTCATGAGTTTATCTTTGATTCACTGCCTTTTAGAAGAACTAGTTGTTCTTGGAAATGCTTCACTAATAATAAAAACAGAATGAGAACTTGATGGCTAGACACCACATTACTAAACTGTTCCTTAGGTTGTTGAATAGATTTACCCAAACAAAGGGGCACCTTCTGCAAAAATCCCACAAAGTAGGTGCCACCTCATGACTCCTGAGTGAACTGTCAGAAATGGGAATGAGAAGGCGACAGTGATGGTTTATGAGAGATGAGTCACACAGCATGAGTCAGGCAGACTGACTGCTTGAGTCATCTGAAGCACCGAGCCGGAGCTTCCAAGAGTGCGCCATGGGCCTCTTATAACGTCCTGTTGGTAGCAGGTTTTGGTGGCAGGGAAGAGAGGCTGCAAAGCGCAGATGTACCCCAGAGAACCACACTGCATTTCACGATGTGCTCCACACACGCAGCCTGGGTGCTCAGAGACTGGGACAGGGGCTCTGTCCCCATCCCCGTGCCTGCTGGACACGGGCACCGCCAGCTCTCTGCGGGAGGAAGACACCTTCACCTTCGGCGAGTACACCTCCGGCTGACTTGGGTCACTACCTACTTTAAGAAGCTCTTTGTGAGCAGTTGCAGAAACAAATCACACAAATCCTCCAGGCTACCTCTTTTGCACCCATACCTCATAAAACTAGTATATAGAGCCCTATTGGCTCAATGGTTGGACTTGATGATCTTAAAGGTCTCTTCCAACCTAAAGGATTCTATGATTCTATATAATACTCACAAAGTGTTACTTTTCCACTCTTTTGCAAGCAGCAGAAGCCCTGGTCTCAGCTGCTCCATAGAGGCTGACGATGTCACAAGGGGGGCTCAGATGGGTGCTGCCTGGGCAGCTTGCTTTTCTGTGCCAGGAGGTTGAAGGGGTGGGACAGGAGAGCGAGCAATATGACAAAATAGGGCACGTGATGCTCCCTTGCTCCAGTGCCCTGTGATTTGTACCTCTGGCAGCACAGATAGTTTCAGTGAGTTCAGTGAAGTAAACCTGGCTCACCAAACTCAGCTTGCGTCCACAAGCCCTTTGGCTTTGCCTCTTCCCAGTCCCAACTGTGCAAAGACAGCACACCCAGTTCTCCCTTCTCCAACTGCAACTGCTTGGGCTGCTCTGCTCCCCCTGGTCTTTGTTGATTTCCACACTCACCCCAATGAACAGAAGAATGAATAAAATGTAGAGAAATTTAGTAGGTCTTTATGAGCTACTCTAATACCAAAGTATGAATCTGTTCTGTAAAAACTCCACTTAAACCCAAAAAGATTAATTTTGAAGATTATCCAGAAAGTCAGTTAAGGCCAGTGTCTGGCCCATATCCTCACTGCTGACTGAGGGACAGGCTGGCTGACAGGACATTCTGCCCCGAGGCGGTGGAGTGTCCCCGTGACCCGCTCCCAGGAGGAGAAGGGGCTCCTGGCTGGCAGCAGTGTCACAGGGACACTGGCCAGGAGGGGGGTGACGCTGCCAGCAGCGGCCGGGCTGCCCACGCCCCCGACTCGGGCGCTCGTGCCCCACACGCTGAGCTGGCTGCTGTTTGAACCAGAGTACCCAGACCAAAAGTCCCCAGTAAAACACAGAACTTGCTCATTGCAGGCGTCTGACTCCCCTCTCATTAACAGCGTGCTGTGGGTGTACTCCACACCTTGGGAATCTTCTAATTGCATGTTTGCAAATTACCAACGTGCAGGTCTTTGAATCTACTGTTGCGTTAGTAATATTTAAATGTTTGATTTATTATTCCTAGCTCCAAATTCTTTGTTAGAATGTCTTGAACTTTCTTATGGATTATTTGTTAATGCTTTTTAATTTCATTTTTCATCTCTATGTTCTCTTCATGTCCACAGCTCACGTTGATTTCCCTCTGTTATCATCTCAACATTGCTACTCCTAAAATCAAATATCCTTTTTTCCTTCATAGTTTAATGATGAAATGTTTATATACAAACAATTGCTGTATAATATTGGGACTCCACATCAACCTCCCAGTTGTATATTAAAAAATAGGCTGTATTTTTATACTATTTTGTTCATGACAACAAAAGAGAGGCTTAACGTAGGATGCAGTCTGAGAGAAATGTTTATCTTTCATATGCTAAGTACAGCAAAACATACTTTAAGAGATTCATTTGTACCGGAGAGAGATAGTTTAGCAAGATATCTAGATAGGGCTGCCTGGTTAAGGCTGAAGTTATCTTTCCATTATAAATTCATACAACTCTTTGCACCCAAAGAAAATTTATTTTCTTGGTATTTCTTTTGTACCATCTCATTATCAACTAAAGATTTTCAAGGAAATGTGGGAGAAATCCAATAAGATTTCTTGAGGTTTATGCCATTTGGAGAACTACCTTCCCCTTCACTTCAGAACTCCGCTGTGCTTTGTCTCCAAACGAAGGGAACGGAGCTGGCGGCTCGGGGGCAGTGGCAGACCCTGCAAAGGCAGCTCTGCTCACAGCAACCCGGGGAAGGGAAAAGTCTGATTTCCCTTCCCTTTGTTTCCACTGGACTTTGAGCCTATCCCTTCAACAGCACCTACAAAGGAGGGGTACGAGCAGACCGCTCTGCAGAGCAGCAGGGCCCCCGCCGGGCTCTGGCTGCGTGGGGCACAGCCCTGCCTGCAGCCGATGGCACTGGTGGCACTGGGCATTCCCTGCCTGCAGCCGATGGCACTGCTGGCGCTGGGCACTTCCCTCCTCCCCGTATCTGTCCC
>NW_008597850.1:0-1540 GCF_000691845.1 Merops nubicus | reverse complement strand
TGGTGCTGGGCATTCCCTGCCTGCAGCCGATGGCACTGTTGGCACTGGGCATTCCCTGCCTGCAGCTGATGGCACTGGGTGGCACTGGGCATTCCCTGCCTGCAGCCGATGGCACTGCTGGCGCTGGGCACTTCCCTCTGCCCCGTCTCCATCCCCTGTGCGCTGCCTGACTCTGGTCTCGTGCACACAGGCACCTACATGGGATGCTTCAGCGAGGATTCGACAGAGAGGACACTGAAGGGAGCCGTGTTTTACGACTTAAGAAAAATGACAGTATCTCACTGTCAGGAAGCTTGTGCTGAAAGGTGAGTGGCATTTTTTTTTCACTGCAAGTTTTTTCTGACAGCAAGTGGAACTGAATTTGAAATGGGGAAAGTACACATATGTTAACCATAGCATCTGTGAAAACTGTGATTATCTCATACCTTCAGGCTCTGCTACCTTGCTTAAATTAGATGATTTCACTGCTGCCTATTCTCTTTATTACAGCATGGCTACTTAAAATATATTTTCTGTTGTGCTGGTCAAAATTTACTGTTTTGTTAGATAGTCTTTGTTAGATAATTGTTAGATGTTGCTCTCTAGCCCAAATCCTTGATCTAAAATATAAAAAGAAAACCACTATGAACAAATTAGCAATCCCAGAAACAGTAGAGAGCGAGAGGACCAGGCTCATGGTAAGGAGCAGGGTTGCTCCCAGAACAGTCCAAGGAGAACAGGCAGGGAAAGCTCCTGCCACTGCAGGCTGTGGGCTGGGGATTATCATTAGTATATGGAGCAGGACTATATGAAAATATTTATGAAAAATATTTCCCCTGGCTCCCAAGCACAAGAGAAAACAGAACAAACAATACCATTTACAGCTTTTCCTGTGAAATTTACTTCCCTTGGTCCACAGGGCAATGCGGTGCATATGGAGCCCATCACTTCAGGGGTGCCCGACCTATAGCTTAATCCCATCTCACTAGCTTTCAGACTCACCCCCTTTCCATCCCAGTCCCCTGCAGTCCCTTGAGTGAAGGAAACAGTACTCTCCTCTCAGGTGGTGCAGATGGAGCCAGCCCTCGGGTGCAGGAAACGGCACTCTCCTCTCAGATGGTCCACACGCTGCAACCACCATCTGCCACCTCCTGTGAGCTCCGGCTCCTGTGCCATGAGCTCACCCGGACTGGCCGGTGGTTTCACCGCTGCAGGAGGCACTGGCGGCCGGCAGCGACCGCTCCTGGAGCCGGCACGGTGGTGAGGAGCCAGCCCTGGCTTGGGCACCTTGGGAGAGGCATCGGCCCTGGGCCCACTGTTGGAGCAAAGGCCTGGCCTTGGTTTGAGCGTCTGGAAATTGCCTGTCTGGATCCAAAACATTCAAGTTTAAACACCGGTTAACAGAACCTCTGAGAGGGGCTTTTCTTCTTCGTTACTCTAAACCATCCTAAATATTTCTGATGCAAATCCCACGTGGCAGCTCCGGGCGGGTGAAGCCCAGCCGTGCTCCCACGGGCACGGCACAGGCACGTCCTCAGGAGCCGCGCGGGGCCCCGGGGCC
>NW_008597849.1:0-904 GCF_000691845.1 Merops nubicus | reverse complement strand
CCCAAAATTGGGGTTGTCCTGGCAGAACATGGTCCAAAAATGGAAGATTTTGGGTCATTTTCTCCATATTTTGGGTTTGGAGACCATGAGAACCTCAAAAATTGGAGGTGAAGATGGGGGGACACCCCAAAAACACCCCCCCCCCAAGAAGTTCAACCCCATCTTCTCCAGAAACACCCCAAAACAGGGCTCAGCACCCCAAAATTGGGGTTGTCCTGGCAGAACATGGTCCAAAAATGGAAGATTTAGGGTCATTTTCTCCATATTTTGGGTTTGGAGACCATGAGAACCTCAAAAATTGGAGGTGAAGATGGGGGGACACCCCAAAAACGACCCCCCCCAAGAAATTCGACCCCATCTTCTCCAGAAACACCCCAAAACAGGGCTCAGCACCCCAAAATTGGGGTTGTCCTGGCAGAACATGGTCCAAAAATGGAAGATTTAGGGTCATTTTCTCCATATTTTGGGTTTGGAGACCATGAGAACCTCAAAAATTGGAGGTGAAGATGGGGGGACACCCCAAAAACGACCCCCCCCAAGAAATTCGACCCCATCTTCTCCAGAAACACCCCAAAACTGGGTCTCAACACCCCAAAATCAGCCCTCCACCCCCAACCCCAACCCGGGTGGTGGCCCCGAAGTTCTCCTGAAGGTCTCCAAGGTGAGTTTTTTGGGGGGGGTTTGATGGATTTTGGGGGGTTCGGTGGGTTTTGGGGGGTCACCTTGCTGTCCCCCGTGGGGAAGATGACCCTGAGGACCTCCCTGTCCTCCTTCATCTTCTCGAACTCCCTCTCCAGCTCGTTCTGGATGTGGGCGTTGGACAGGATGTCCTTGACCAGCTCCTCCTGCAGCGTCCGCCGCAGCGCCCGCTCGTTGGTGTAGTCGAACTTGAACCTGGGGGGGG